>NW_022708971.1:139649-152011 GCF_011630105.1 Anneissia japonica | reverse complement strand
CCCGCGCCTGTTACGACACTGGCTAACACGCCAATCATCCCCCCTCCCAATGAAAAAAACGTTTCTACGCCACTGATAATGTACCGTATACCTTATTGTTTGCACAAAAGTGGGAAAATTTCAGCTTAGCATAAGCTTTTAATAAGAACACATTTTATAAGAACACTGAGTCTGAAATTGCTTATAAAATAAGACCAAAATAAGAACAAATTGAGGCTTAGGTAAGATGTCAAATGAGATTTTTATTTTTAAAGAATAGAAAAACCATCAAATCTCATCTGTACCTTATTTGTAGAAGGTGTGACTATGTAATGCATTCTATAATATAGCACAGTAATACACTGCTGTACAATAATAATTTTCTATGTTTGAAAAATGTGTAAAAGTAAGAACAAAATTAGAACATTAAGCCTGAAATCGGCAAGAACATAAGAACACTAAGCCTGGGCAAATTTTTTACTGATTCTTATAAACAAAAGTGTAGTTCCTAGTTAACACGTCATTAACCAAAATGTCTACAGTATTCGGACTAAATCAATCTTGGGATTTCGAACCAAAGTATGGTGCGTTTTGGTAAATGACGTTATTAAATTATATTTTCTTGTTATTAATATTATTAATAAACTCAGCGTATGCAATTGTTAATTTTGAGGTATTTATCTGCTCGTTATAATCAATTTAGTCCATGTATGGCACTGTATAAGAAAAGCAGGCAGCACTGTTAGTTTCACATTTATTTGCAAATAGTGTGCCAAAAGTATTAACCCTTAATATCACAGCACATTGAACATTATAAAGCATTTTGATATACCATATAAACGTAGCTTGTAATACATTGAGCAAAATAAAAAGAGAAACTCATCTCTACGACTTTTTGACTTTTTCTAATAGACTAAAATCTGTGTTGTGTTTCCTATCCCAAACGACATTATGAAGTGATATCTACTACTGTACTTTTCGAACCTGTTTTCAGACGGTCACATAGCTCCACGAATCCGAGTTATGGCAGATGCGGATTTACACATTTCCTAGGCTGGTGGCCCACTCTATGTCGATGAGTTATTTTCTACCTTAGAAAACTAAAGAGTAAAAGTTGACAATCTATAGTCGATGAGTTATTTTCTATGTCGATGAGTTATTTTCTACCTTAGAAAACTAAAAAGTAAAAGTTGACAATCTATAGTCGATGGGTTATTTTCTATGTCGATGAGTTATTTTCTACCTTAGAAAACTAAAACTAAACTGACAATCTATAGTAGTATACTGGTAGTCATCCGTATGTTTTAGAATTATAAAGCTGCAATCACACCGAATCCGAATTTTCTGATCTGAAGAGTTGTAATTAATTCGCTTTCATAAATAACATTTTTCTGTCCCCGAATTCTAGACTCAGAAATAAAGAGATGGTGTTTTGCGGGGAGATGGTTTTGATTATTTCATTTAATGAATAATTTTGTTAACTGTACTTATAAGCTTTGTTAGCCTGACCTGCCTCGGCCAATTTATGCACGGGCCCCACAGTATTCTCGAACCAGGGTCCCTGGAAGACTATTACCCGACAGTCTAGAAAGGTGCCATATTTTCAAAATTCGCTCACATCAGCCCCAACTATGTTGGTATGAACTATAGTCGCCACTAACTTTAAAACTTTGTCTGCCAATGTATAGGATGGGAATGGTAAGGATCACAGTTTTGCCAGCTGCTATTTCTGGGCATTTAGAGGTGCCATATTTACTAATGTTGATCACCTCAGCCAGCCCCAGCCATGGTCTGGCTGAGGTGGGCACAATTTGTTTTTTTATTTATTGCTTTTTCCGTAGAAACATCAAATAACCAACCAGAAACAAAGAAAATGTAACATCCCCATTACATAATACATCATAATCTACATCGAAAGCAAAAAGGCAAGGCGGGAAAGGAAAAAAAAATCACCAAAACTTTTCATAGAATCAGAAACAGAAGACGATTACAGGGACAAGCAGGCAACACATAACATACAGAAGTAACGAAAAACCAAAAAGAGAAAACAGACAAAAAAAAAGAGACAAGAACGAAGTTAACAAGGACCAGAGGACAGAACATCAAACATCAAAAGGAAACCAAGAAGAAAGGAAAAGCAAAGGGGAAGGAGAGCAAAGAATGACCTTCTAAACCCAAAGGGTTGTTTCCTGAGGAGTCCCATATGATGATCATTATGCTCGGCAGACTCTATCTCCACGCCGACTTTAAATCTTGTAACCCATTGACCGATAAGCGGCTCAATAGGTTGTCAGCATCTATTCCAGGCAATCAGAGATGCCAAACAATAATGGACGGGCAAAATGCTTTCGACACATGTAGCAGGGGATGCGCCCCCTCCCCGTCGAGGAGAAATATCGCAATTTGTCGGGGACAACAACAATTATATGTATTTTGCAAATTATTAGACTCTACAATCGATTAAATAAGCCTTTGAAACCCTCCAATTGTCTAAATTTCCGGGGGCTTCGCCCCGTGGACCTGACCACCATTCTTGAATATTTTTTCTGCCAACAAACTTCCTGTTAATTTGAAGAAGTGTAGTTGTATTGTCTTTCATAATTCCACTAGATAACTTGATAACTATACAGACCAACTAAAAATAAATAATCGAACCATCCCCCTTGTTAATGACATGAATTTTTTGGGCGTTCATATCGATAGTCACCTAATTGGAAGAAGCACATTTGTAAAATTGAGAACAAAATTTCTAAAAGTATCGGTATTATATATACAGTAGATTATCTTCCTTAATTCCTCAAAAACCTTCCCCCTATAATTTAGCTCCTTGATTCTTCCTTATTTTAATTATTGTATGATATTGTTTGGTGCAACACTTACCCTTAAAATCTAACTAAGCGTTTTGTTCTCCAAGAAAAGGTCATTAGGATCATAACGAATTCCCCTCCACGAGCCTACTTCGATCCCCTGTTTTCTTCCCTCAAATAATTAAAACTCCAAGACATTAATTAATTATTTTCAACAATGTGTTTTTATTTTCTCCAGGGTAAATTCTCTCCTTCCTCCTCAATTTCAAACACTATTCCAATTTATTCATAACTATCATAACCATAATACCAGATCTTTTAATCAATGCACATCCGCCCCACAGAACAACCTCCTTCCAACATAATATCCAATTCTCAGGTCCGAAGTCCTGGAATAATCTTCCTTTTACTATTTCAAATTCTAATTCAAAAATAAATTTTACCACCAGGTAAAAAAAAAACAAAAACAAAAAAAAAAAAAATACTTTCTAAATATGTCTAATTTTGTTTTCTTTCTATAATTTAGATTTAAGCTATTTATGGTTTGATGAGTTTTTTGTTTGAGCATTGTTTCTTGTCGTTTTTGTATTGTCCTGTTTTTTTTTTTCTTTTTCTTTCTTCTTTTTTCTTCGCCAGTCCTGTCTTGTATCGTTTATAGTTTCCTGTATATGAGGGCAGCCCACCTCACGCCTTTGCTTTTCGGGATCTTGCCCTTCATCTTTTTAACGTGATTATCAAATGTACCGTATAAAAGAAAAGGTAAATAAAAGTACATAGAAATGAATGAATGAATGAATGAACATTTTAAACGACGCTCGACCAGCCCTCCCCGCAACGAAAAGAATAGCATGAAGCACATACTAAATTCCATTGTCATAAGATCATGTTTCAATCATGAATAGTCCTATATCACCGTAAATGGAAGAAAGAGAATATGTTAGCAGAAAGATAAAATGTTGCCAGTAGAAAGATAGCAAAACTGAAATTAAAAGAAATACTTAGGCCTATGATAAACCGATTGACGAACTAATTATATAGGGCCTGGCATATTAAATGTTGCGTTTTCGCAACTCCTTCGGCGCTCCATATATTTGTTCGAAATACTAGTAAACCGCCAGCGACCGAAGTGTGAGGTGCGACCGAAACGAAGCGCGACCGAAATGATCGGCTACTGCAATTACCATTCTGGAGCCACCCCTGATTATTTAGTCTGGAAAAGTCTGGGTTGCAGGTCTTGGGATACGCTCAATGAATTCTAAGAATATGTAACACTTTTATTGCTCTTAGTGCTCGCCATACCCAAATCTGCACGTCTGAATTTCTGAAAAGAAATATGAGAATGGATATTGGAGAATGGAGATGATGCACGAAGAACAGTTTTTGTACTGTTCTGTTCTTAGCCTAGAATATAGGTTAGACTTTATTCGTGACTCATTCCTCTTATATTTGGTCTATTGCTTTCTAGGCCTATATTAAAAGAATAATTTGGTAAGTCATAAGTGATACTATTTTAAAAGGGACGGATTCACGTAGTCGTAGTTGGCCTAGGCCATGAATCCCGCCGGTGCTGTGTTTGTGTTGTGGTTGTTGTGTTTGGTCTAGGAGTTGTTATAGTAACTCCCTGGTCTAGGAAACAGGCTTGTGATAAAATAGGCTGATTTGGTATGGTACAATCATCCTAATGCCAGTACGTAATAATATTTGTTGTGTCATATGATAATCATTATCTTCGGCAGTAACTACAAAGTGTTTTGTCGAATCGGTAGACATCTTAAAGTGATGACAAACATTGCGAATTAGCGGTGCGTAACCAACAGAAATAACATAAGCTTTTGGGCTGATTTTCTGACATCATGTTATTTAAAAAACCATAACTCCATAACAGGGCGTCGTATCCAAAAAAGGTTTCCAGCAAAATGTTCTTAAAAGACTAGTCTACACCACTGTATGATTGAAAAAAAAATTGAAAAATGCTTTTATCCTCTGAAATTAAGATGGAAAAAGAAAAGCCTACCTAAGTAGTGTATTAAAATAGGCCTATGCAGTGTAGTAGCTGTCGTGTTGTTACTATATTCCAGGTACCGATAATATACAGATTTCTCTTATTATAAAGTTATGTATTATAAAGAAGTATAGTATAGTAAATCATGTTTTTAACACAGGAAGCTCTCATATGGTAACTAAAACAATATGCCAGTCCTGAGTAGTACTAGTACTACTGCCTGCCTGTAATAGACCTTGGCTAGGCTATGCCTATATACTATATTATTTAAAATATACAATTTTAATAGAAAAGATTAATGTTACATGGACAGTAATTCATACTTAAACAATACATTAAATTTAAATGTAAATATAATGATGTTAGCAAATAAATAACAATAATTTTATCGTACGGGAAATCCACTCACGATATTTACGCATAATATTTCTATTTATATTATTATAAATTCTATATCATTTTAATACAGATTTACATATTTTAACTGTACTCTAGAAATAGGAATATGTATACTTTGTGTCGGAATTTAACATGTTTCTATCTTCTGCTTTATTAAAATATCAATTATTTTCATAAACTTTAATGATTACTTTATTTTTTATATAGTATTTTAAATAAATTTATTAACAATTTTAAATATTTAAATATAAACTATGAAGGTAAATACACATAGATTAAATCAAAAAGAATGGACATAGTAGTAATCTTTATCTATTCATTAACACGAATAACATTTTCAATCTTCTAATCAATTTATATAGCCGGAGTTAGTTTCGACCTAGGCAAACCTTTGCTAAAAACGTACAATTTCTCCATCAAGAGGCTTCTTCTATGATTGGAATGACCTGTTCGAAGCACAAACTCCTGTAGACCAAACCCAGTACCGTTACGATTTTTAATCGTACGGGAAATCAACTCATAAGGTCTTACAGTATCTAGGCATGGGGATCATATTTTGTAGACTCATCCAGTTATTTTTCCAACTGGATTTACTCTTACAACTAACAAGTGAGATAATGTGGTTTCTACAGCCCCATGGAGCTGTACACACAAAACTTTATTTGGAAAAATTTACAGAAAATACTAGACTCTAAAAAAAAATTGATTTAACTGTAATAAGCCTTTTAAATCCATACTGTCAAAGGTTCTCCCTAAACTTCCTGCATGACCCTGACATGTCCATTAACACTGATGTGAGGGCCAAGAGCATGAATATTTAGTTGGTTAAAAAAAAAATTTAAAAAAAAAAATTGTAAAACCTGTGTGCATAATTCTATGCCTCACAGAATAAACTCTTTCTAGAGCTATAATTTTGAAAGTGGGATAGTGTCCGTTTGTTTGTGATCAATTCTTTTTCTAAAAAAATATCTTTCTTATTTTTTGTCAGACAAAATGCTAGTTAGAAAACTAGCAAAACTGTGGCGGCAGAAGTCTCAAAGTAAAAGTGAAAGTGGGGTGGATTCTGAGAGACAGGTTGAAGATGAGAAAAGTGAAGAAGAAAAATTGTTAATTGCTGAATTAAATAAAAGAAAATTAGAGAAAGATAAGCTGGTGGCTAAAATAAAGCAAGAAAAACATGAAGCAGAAGTTTTGATGTCAAAAATTAAGAAAAATAAGGAAGATAAAGATGATCTGATTACTCAGCTTAAGCAACATGGTAACGAAAATGTGGTAACACGTGAAGAAGAACCTGGAAAATTTCAGAAGTTAGTTACTTCCATAATGCAGGACACTCAAAATAGTAAGCTGAAACTAGACAAAATATCTGAACAACGGGAGTTATTTCTAAGAAAGTTGAAAGTAGAGATGGATGAGGACAAAGAGGAGGTAAAGGTCAAGATGGAAAAAGAGGGCAACATACACATGCTGAAACTGAGACAGCAGGTTCTTGACAATAATGATCAACTTACGATGGCATCTAAACAAGATGATGACATGTTTCTGATGAATGTTCGGCATCAAATGAATGAAGACAAAGACAACTTGAAAATGATGTTTGAACGGAGTGAAGAAATGTCGAAAAGCAAACTAATACAACGTGACATGGAGAAAAAGGCTTTAGACCTTCAGCTTCAACAAAGAATTGAAGAGAACAAATCTGAAATACAAGAATGGGAAGATCGAAAGAAAGAGTTGATCTTTGATCTTAAATCATTAAACGAAGAGAAAAGGAGTCAACTTAGGGAAAGAGAAGCTAAAAGGGAGGAGTTAATGTTAAAACTGAAACAAGAAAGTGAAGAAAATGCTTCAAAATTAAAGGCAAGAGAAAGTGAGCAACTGACAATGATGGAAATACTGAAGCAGCAGGAGGAAGAAACTAAATCAAAACTAAATAAAAGTGAAGTAACGAAACAAGCATTTATGAATAACCTGATGTCACAAAGAAACGAAGATAAAGATGATCAGATAAACAAATTCAAGAAAGCAACGGCAGAAAAATTGTTGAATACACAGCAAAGAGATGAAGAGAAAAGAGAGGGTATGATGGAAGTGAGCAAGCGTTATCAAAACAAAATATCAGAAATGAAACAAATGGATGATGAAATGAAGCAGATAATGGCAGAGATGAAAGAAAGGGATGAAGAGAATGTGTCTATAATCCAGAAGATGCAAGCAACAGTTAAAGTTCCAACTGCTACAGACAATGGTATAAGAAAGTTAATTCCGAAACTTAAGGCAATTGAGCAAGAGAGAAATCAGTTAGTTTCTTTGATAAAGCAAGCTAAAGAGGAAAATAAAATGTTAATTGTGAGGGTAGCTAAAAGTGAGAATGAAGATCAGCTAAAAACCGATGAAAGAAGAGAAGAAATGGAGGAATTGTTGAAAAGTCTTCGGAGAAATGTCGAAGATAAAAAAGATTTAATGGCTACCATAAAGCAGGCGGAAGATGAGAAAAATTTAAAGGAAAGGTTGAAACGTACAAATTCAGAGAAAGAGGAATTGATGGCTAGAATAAAGCAAGCAGGAGGTGAGAAGGATCTGAGGGAAATGTTGAAACATAGAGATTCAGAAAAAGAGGAATTAATGGCTAGAATAAAGCAGATAGATCAGGAATATTAGCTTTATTGCCACGTTCCGCTAACTATGGTAAAAATCCCAAAAATGAGACACTCAAAAATCACAGTGACGCTGACATTTTCAGAGCGGCTAATTCTATTTAAATTTTACAGTTGAATAATCGAAAAGTACCACTACACAAACAAATTAGGAACGAGATAATAATAACAAATTGGACACTAAATTTTATTTTCTCTTACACCTCTCAGCAGATGATTGCAAAATTTGCCAAGGTTTCAAAATAATTCAGAAAGATCATTCCTACTTTATTTATTGAACTATGATTCTGAATGTTCAGTATAATGTATTACATCAATTGTGTTTGATTTTGACTGCAAATTATCTGTTTGCTTTCTCAATTCAATTGTATTGATATGGAAAAGATGGTATTTTGAAGACATCTCTTTTATATCTCATTCATTGATAGCATCTTGCTGCTTGAGATGTATTGAGTTAAGAAAAAAAAAACTTGAAACAGCCCCAATAATCTTGTACTGAACATAATGCAGTATACTATATCTCACCCTAATTAAGCAAGAAAAAAAACAAAGTATTGTTTGTGTTTAGACTTTGAATTAAATTTACAATACTGTATGTTTTTAAATTGTGAGAGTGCCATTTTCAGGCATATATTGTTGAGATGAAATGCCTTAAAATGTTGTTGGAGCTGCCCCAACCATGGCGGGGCACTGAGGTGATTATGGTGTTTGTTCACAATTTTTCAAGAGAGATATTAAAGAATTCAAGAATTTCAATAGTTAATACTAAAAATGGCTTGATTTTACAACTTAGTTTTTGGAGGAAAATATCCATCCGAATTGTCCCCAGTTTGTAGGTGGACGTGGTTAAATACTTGAAATGTTTATGGGAGCCAGTACTAAAGGTTTGCAGAACGTTGCTTTATAGAGGTCAATTTTTAAATTTTATTTAACATCTTTAATTTTTTTTATGATGCAATTTTTTTTAGGTGTCTTTTTTAATATGTAATTAGTTTTAGGTGTATTTTTAATGTGTAATTAATTAGTTTAGGTGTCTTTTTCTCATTTTGTAATGTGCAATATATCTTAGTATATGTGGCAAAGACAAGCCAAACCAGTCACTCGTCGCAAATCGTGTTTCAGAGAAAATGGCCAAAACATGCTGGAATGTCAAATTTTAAAAAATCTATTTTATTGCACTAAACTAACCTTTATATATCTACACATCATTCTATGCTGTTATTTTCCCCATTTCCAATGTTAAAACAATACTTTTTAAGGATTTAAAGATAGTTTATGCATGAGAAATGCCTGAAATCATAAACTTTGTCGGTTAATTTCTCATATATTGTTCTTTAAACAGCTGTGTGGTTAAACGCTTGTAACTTCATAAGGAAATGTCCGATTTGAATGATTTTTTTACCATTTTATAGCTATTATTTTACTCTGTAACACTGTATTAATAGCTCAAAATCGATTTTTGCGACGAGTGACTGGTTTGGCTTGTCTTTGCCACATATGAAATTTAAAAAAAAATCAATTCTAGAATTTGATTGTCTTTCAAGGCGTGCTGCAGGTTCTTCATTGGAGTTCTGACATGTTGCAAATCCAGACTGTATTGATGTTTTAAAACATAGTGTTCAATTTATATGATAACTGTAATGTAATTCATTGTGGAAAGTATTAGACTACATAAGGCTTTAAAAATGTTAGTTGCAATATTTAGTTAGCAAAATTGTGAGTTGCAGTTGCAAATTTATTGGAATTACCTATTTAAAATGTGGTGGTGAATTGGCGTATCTTTCAATTGGTTGTGGACTGTTGACGATGTGCTTTTGGAGTATGACTCCTATTTAGAGGAGAAAAATGACAATTATTACCTGAATGAACAAAAATAATATTAAATTGTATAAAATATACATTTGAAGTGCTTAAAATGGTATGGAACTGTCTCTAATTTACCCATAGTGCCTAACAATGAGTGCAGCCTCACTGCAAGCTCTTCCCTAGCTTAGGTCTGGATCAGTAAATATTTAAGTCCCAGTCCACCCCTTCGAGTAATAGGAACTGTAAATTCAGGTAGAATTCTTGTTTGTGCCACATAAAGATTGTGAAGTTCAGGATTAATATGCTGTAAAACATAAGGAATAACTAAAAATAATATATATTCATAATTATATAAAAATCTATAAAATAAATATTATAATAGGAATGTCACATTCTCATTAATACATAATACCAAGGGTTAAGTTAAAACTACATACTTATATGCTTTTATATTAATATAAGGAACGATTAGGGTTTATATTTTATGTGCCTTTATAGTTCCCCCCCCCCTATTTTTCACATAATAAAGTTACTATTGAAATTGGTATTAGGAAGTGTTATCAGGGATATTTTAATGAAAATTCTAAATACTGTATTTTAATGTGTTCATATTTGTTTTAGCTGTGTTTGACTTGTGTTTACAAGAGTATTTTTATGTATTTATTTATATATCCTAAACCTAAATTAAGCGTATTTTCTATTTACATACTTTTGTAGTAAGGTTTTTAATGGCCAGTAACTACTGTAGTTTGTATGATGCAGTCAGTATAAATATTGTATATTAATATTAATTCTCTTAGACCTAGTTGAAATAAGTATTCATAGGGGTTTTTATATAAAAAATATATTTTTATCTTTATTTATGGGAAATGGTATTAAGGTAATACTGCATTTTATTATTATTACCAATACTATTGTCTTTAATCAGGGCTGGTGCCATTGGGGGGGATGGGGACAGGCTCCCCCTTCCCGTTGGTGAGTGCTGGTCCGCCGGCCACAATTCGTCGGGGAGAAAAAAAAATTATATGTATTTTCTACATACTGTAGTAAACTCTAAAATCGATTAAATAAGCCTTTGTATAACCCCTAAATTTTCAAAATTTTCGGGGCTTACCCCCTGGACCAGTTTTGAAACCTTTTAATGGAGCTCGACCATGCCCACTTTGCTTTCGTTGGGGGAAAGCTGACCCCTCGTCGGAGGCATCACCCCCCCCCCCCCCCCCGTGGACCTCGGCCCCCCGTCGGGCAAATCCTGGTGCCACCCATCTTTCATAATATCTATTATCATCATGTTGTCATTCAGAGGAATGTTACCCCTCCCCCTTCTTCAAAATTCAATAAAATGCCATTAATTATTGATATAAGTAAGAAATAGAATACAAAATGCTTCAATAAGGCCTCTGGCCCATTCTTTATGTCACTGCCGCTAGTGCGTGTTTATTAGTTCTAAGGCAAGAATTTTTTATTCCTTGTTTCGCAAACTTATCGAAGGTGGAAAAAAAAATTGAAATTAAATTTATTTTATTATGTAGCAAATAGTTTTTCCAAAAACATCCAGACGGAGGAGAAAATAAAAATAAAATTTTATTGGTGAATGTACACGGTGTAGTAATGGGATGGTTAAATGCTTTAAATTTACATAATTAGAAGAAATACTGTATACATATATTATTTTTGCAGATTTCAAGACCGTGTCAGGCATAATAAAAATAAAGTAAAACTTTTTTTTTCTGAAATTTCCATTTTCTCGTGGTGCCAGGTGCGCTGGCCAAAAATAACATTTTATTTTTATTCGAAATCATCGTTATTGGAGGGTTCGCTAAACAAGATATAAAAAGGTCTTGCCTTTTATTGCTGCGAAGCAGCCAATTCATATTCTTAACAGCAATTTGACCTCTGAAAGGTCATTGTTTGTCAAAAAACAAGGGCCTAAGACGACTGAAAGCGGAGTTTCGTTCTGCCGGGTTAAATCAATTACTTTAGGCGACGTTTGTAGACTAACCTACACGTACCAACGTCCGCATGTCGCGACGCTCTATTACCAATTACTATTCAGCGTTTTTACTACATTTCTAGGTTTCCTATTTCTACATTTAATCGGCCCATGTCTCAGCCACAATATTTTGAGGCCAATATTATTTACGAACCCAGTTAAACTTATTTACTAGACTATTTCAGTGTGCTATTTATTACATTTAGGCAACGCTTGTTGTAGACTGGCATACACGGTACCAACGCTCGTTTTTACTGTTTCTACGTCAGCTCGAGACACTCAAGTATTACTATTCAGCGTTTTTACTATAACCATGGGCGGTATAAATGTCAACTCGGCCCAAGCCTCGGCACAGTATTTTGAGGCCTATAGTATTTACAAACCCAGTTAAACTTATTTATGTCAATGTGCTAATTATTACATTTTAAAACAATAATTATAAATGTATTATACTAGGGGGCCACGAAACTGTGGCCAAGTTGACTTAGTGCCGAGTTGACTCGAATTCGATCATGCTTACGTTGTGTGGTGCGTTGGCAGTCAACTCGCCTCTACAAACTCGCCCTTAGAAAATTCGCCACCTTGAAAACTCCCCATACTAAATCATCTCACCAAATAAAAAAATTAAGAGTTGACGTCAACTCGCGACACTAGAGTATTAATATTCAGCATTTTACTAAATAGAAGTGTTCTAATATAGACAATGGGTCGTGCTCATA
>NW_022708971.1:127203-138236 GCF_011630105.1 Anneissia japonica | reverse complement strand
GATGCTTGACAATTACTATTCAGCGTTTTTACTATATTTCTAGGTTTCCTATTTCTACGTTTAATCAGCCCATGTCTCAGCCACAATATTTTGAGGCCAATATTATTTACGAACCCAGTTAAACTTATTTACTAGCCTATTTCAGCGTGCTATTTATTACATTTAGGCGACGCTTGTTGTAGACTGGCATACACGGTACCAACGCTCGTTTTTACTGTTTCTACGTCAGCTCGAGACGCTCAAGTATTACTATTCAGCGTTTTTACTATAACCATGGGCGGTATAAATGTCAACTCGGCCCAAGCCTCGGCACAGTATTTTGAGGCCTATAGTATTTACAAACCAAGTTAAACTTATTTATGTCAATGTGCTAATTATTACATTTTAAAACAATAATTATAAATGCATTATACTAGGGGGGCCACGAAACTGTGGCCAAGTTGACTTGGTGCCGAGTTGACTCGAATTCGATCATGCTTACGTTGTGTGGTGCTTTGGCAGTCAACTCGCCTCTACAAACTCGCTCTTAGAAAATTCGCCGCCTTGAAAACTCCCCATACTAAATCATCTCACCAAATAAAAAAATTAAGAGTTGACGTCAACTCGCGACACTCGAGTATTAATATTCAGTATTTTACTAAATAGAAGTGTTCTAATATAGACAATGGGTCGTGTCTCATATTATTTGTTATATTTTTATTATTCATTATTTTCACTTGACTCGCATAAATAATTTTGTTCGAAGAACATTTATATGCAGTTGTACTTCGCAGCACTTCACTTGCAATTTCTAGTATTAATATTTTTATTGTCTTCAAAGAAGTATTGTATAGTAAAAAAAAGGTAAAGGTGTTGATTTACATAATGATTTTTTTCGATTAACTCGGTCCTGTTAATTGCTACTCCTTTAGGGTCATATGTCAGATGCAACCCACCAATCACACGTGCAATGTTTTGTAGAAGTGTGTGGCACAGCATGTAAGGTGTTGGACTTTCAATTGGAAGGTCGGGTTTCTCGAGACCGATGCTCGTCGCACTGCTTGTGTCCTTGGTCAAGACACTTCATCTGCATTTGCCTCTCTTCACCCAGGAGTATAAATGGGTACCTGGTAGGAGGTGAATGATTCGGAATGAAATTAGTAGTGCTGATTATACGCATAACTAGGAATACTCCCCCAGGAGCGGAGGAGGTTTGCACATTGTGTGTGATTGATTCTGACCAGGGAAAAAACACCTTGAGCAGTTTTTTATGTATATGCGCTAGATATAAATCCTTTTAAATAAATAAATATATAGACTTTGCTGCTGGTTTAGTACCACTGCCCAAATTGTCTGCTCCTAAATGTATCTCTGACTTGCTAACCATCAAATAGAGGAGGCAAGAACTAAGATCTGGCCAACAATCGCTCCTGGACATCCCAAGGAGCAACTTCCTTTGAACATAAAGCGTTGTCATTCACTTGACAGTTTTATTAATCTCTTTTGGAACGGCACCACAAGCCGTTGGAATGATTGATCTTGAATTCCTGAATCCACCACTGTATGTACAGTAGGCTTCAGTATTATGTGTGCAGGGTATATAATCTGTTTTTCACTTTTGTTAGCATGCATTTGTATTTTTTTGGAATAAATCTTTGTGTTGATTGATTGATGTTTCGTGTATAATGTTAAAATGTATAAAAATATTATTTATAAAAAAATTGTTTTAATAACTGTAATTTTACCCAAAAAATTGAGTCGCCAGTGGGTGATATTGAGACTAAAACAATTTAATAAAATTTCTGAGTATAATAATAATACAGTATATGTACACAGTTAATCTTGAAGGTTGTAAATCAAGCAGTAAAGTTCAATGGGGACATAATTCTATAGGCCTACAAGTTGGTTATAAACATATTGAAGTCTTTAATATCAAGTGCAAGCTGGCTGTCTTCAGAGTCGGTATCATGAATCATAGAAAGTGCTTTGTTTCCAAATTCTTGGGCCTAGGATAAAAAATTGGACAAGTTAATGCATATATGAGCATCATTATAGGATTCAAAACTGTAGTAAAACTGTTGAAATTAAACTATAATTCTGTTTTTTGAGTAATACTGTTTACATTAGAGATTTTACAATTAAACTTTTGGGCATGTTCTGAATATCAAGATAGTTGTTCCTCGGATAATTAAAATAATTGGACCGTTTTTTGCTGTATTTTGACTTCACACGAACGGTTTCTGTGGATGGTTGATATCGCTTTGATATGCTAAATGTCATCATCATTACCAACACGTTATGTTTTCATTGCGGATTTTTTTTGGGGCTCAGTACGGACTCCAAAAGCATGCATTTTCTTTTAGTTTTAAGGCGTTTGCGGATTTAATAAGTCCGCAATGACGATATAACTTGTTTACCCAGAGTCGAGTACTACTGAAATTCCGTAGTTAAGCCTAGTTAGTACGGAAATTTTGCCTAATTACGGACGTATGGAAACAGACAAAAAATACTACCGAAATTTATCATAGTCGTAGGCAAATGAGTCATTCAGGATCTTTGGAATTACATTGTCCATAGACAACTCGTACTTGTGAGATTACTGATAAATTATTGTAAAAATTAAGAAAAAGTGGCCCGTAAATCTTCAACTTGTCTCGTTTTAAATTCCACATTGAATTACAGACGATGGGCCCAAGACGATCAGGCCCATTTTAAAGACGATCGAACCAATTTGAAATTGGGCCCAATCGTCCTGAAGTGTGACCCATAAGTTTTCATTCTATCCAGATGTACCTGTAACTTTGAGCAACCCATATCGTGCACTCAATGCAAATTATTAGGTGCTATGTAAATTTTTCATTTACAACGGAAATCTGAAGACATAGTTACGGAAATGCATCTTACTAACTTGAGAAGTCTGCCCAGAGTACAATTCAAAATTATAATATTCTTTATTGCATGTTTTTGGTCAAAAAACAAGATAAAGTGAATAATGTTAGTTGTTAGCTTTCATCTGAGTTATGCTCAACCAGCAACATCTAGTCTCTGCATATACCCTTAAAATACTGTTAGTGCGCCGCCTCACTTTCTTTTGTGAAATTCTGGATCCAACAATGGAGGCTGTACGTGCAATGCCACAAGCACAATATATAAAGACAACCATGGGCATGCACACGTACCTTATCATTGCTGTCAAGTAGGTAATACAACATGGCCAGGGCATGGCAGATGCGTGACAACATATCAGGACCGTGATTGGTTGACTGCTCTCTGATGTCATGGATTGCATGCAGTACTTGTTTAGCCTCTGCTTGCTGGGCCTCATCTGAAAGCAGTGGAAAACAATGCATTTTCAATTTTTTATTGATAATAAACAGACGGGGGGGGGGGGGCGCCAAGAGGAAAATTCCCCTTTTAAAAAGGTTCTCGTTCCCAGTCTTCCCCGCCCCATTGAAAATGTCGGAAGCCAAAAAATCACGCTCAAGTAGTTGAAATTCGCCTCATATCACGTTTTTTCCCCCCTCACTTATCATCAAACTGCAACTTCCCACCCACCCCCATCAGCTCCTCTATTTCAATTCTCCTAGATACGCCACTGTTAATACGGTAATTGCAGACCAAGTGTTCATGCACTTTCAGAAAAAATCCATTAAAAATACTGTATAGATAGGGCATCCCATTCATTCTATAACATTTATTGACCCAACAATATTTCACGAGTGGGATCTTACAGTGGGCCCTCAAACATTACATAACAATGTATAGATACTCTAGGTATAGTAGGTAAATATATAAATACTTTGATGAAAAATATAAAATTATACAATCATGGAAATAATACTATTACATAAAGGCAGGGTGGGGGTTGGTGATGTTCAAAATTTTTGTTTAGAAATGCTTGACCAGACACACAAGGAATATACAGTACAGTAAATAAAAAATTAGCTTGTTTCTTGAGTACCGAGCTCCTCTTGTTCCCCTTTCTTTCCTTCTCTCTTTTTTGGGGCCGGCCCTAGCCCCTGTGGGCCTTTGTCTTCTCTTGCTACCATGGCTGCTGAAACACGAGTGATAAATTGCACCAGGCATGCTTGGCCCCAAGGATCTTCATTAAAGTGCACACTCTGTTGCTATATCTCTCTTCTCTACTATTATATGTAAACCTACCAAGTGTTTCCTCAGATGGTTTCTCAATGGATGCTGGACCAACCCCAGATGATGTCATTGGTGGATGAATCCGTTGGCTAATGATTCCTAGAAGGTGTTTGTGCCAAATAGCAGTAACTCTCGTGTATAAAGAATCTGCAATGTCCATTCGATTCTGACGGAAGAATACATTTGCCATGTGGAAGTAGCCCCCAGATGTTTGGATGTCGTCTGTCCCAAACTCTTCGGATGCATGATAGATCTGAATGGAAAATCAATTAAACAATTACTGGAAAAAATTGGACTTGCTTAATGTGTTTTGGTGAGCCCATGTTCATTATTTTGCCTTGAAAATGGAAACATCCTGTTAAATATTTCGTACTTTGATGAATGTCCCTGACGAGAGCACAGTGGTGGTTGTGCACCACCCAAAATCTTCCGAAAGTGGTCCAGGGGTAAACCCCCCACCCCACCAAAAAAATTTTTTTTTTGACAATTTAGGGGTTTCAAAGGCTTATTTAATCAATTTAGAGAAATTTAGATAATACATATACTAAAAAATACATATATTTTTTTTCCCTCCCCCGACGAATTGTGGTTTTTCTCCCGCCATTGGGGGATGTCACATTTTTTGTCAAATAAAATTTGATAGTCTGGACAATAGTATAAAATTACCAAAAAATAACAACATACATCATCAGCTAGGTGAGCCCGGGCAGTTTGATATTCCCCTTTTGCAGCAAAAAGCAGGCCTAGGTTACGGTAGAGTTTGGATTTGATGGCGTTGCTGCAACCTGGAGTCTTCAGAACTGTCCACTGAGCTTGTGCAAGGTACTCCTCTGCTTGTGTCAGTTTGTGCAGACCTACAAGGAAATTAGTGATACAGTTAAATGCTAATACAGGTTCCCTCTATTATAGGACCCCTCCAATTAAAGACCACCACCACTTTTCTGTGGTTCCAAATCATAAAATGTCTTTTATCTTTAATATTCTAATTCAAAACCAAACCTGCTAAATACAAACCCCAGTCCCAAAAGTGGTCTTTAATTGGAGGGAGACCTGTAAATTATATCCTTGTGGACTTTGCCCAGGGGTGGCACCTGGATTTCCTACATTTTAAACAGGAAAATTTTAACAACTACAATAAATATTACCTATGCTAGCCTCAGCAAGTATGAGGTATGATGGAACAAGTTGGATGCTGTCCAAACCATGTACATCAATGCTGAAACGTAGTGACTGCATTGCTGCTGGCACAGCCTGTTCATGTCGACCCTCAAACAACAACTTCTGACCCATAGTTCTTGTCAAGTCTATCATGTCCCTCTAGTAGTGTAATAAACATAAGATAAATTAATTAATAAAGTGATGAATGCATTATGTGTTAAATTAAATTGTGATGCTTTTTAATGTGTATTTAATTGATATTATATATTGAGTACTGATTACTTGTAAATTTCTATTTTTAAATTCTCTACGGAGCCTGTTAACAATTTAAATGCATACTGTTTGTGTTTTACTAAATAAAGTTGTTATTATATAGAGATTTTAATTTTTGTCTTTCTGTTAGAGTTGTACTACTATGATATTTGGGTATAAATTCCTTTTAGATGTTGTATACAATTAAATGAAAAAAAATATATAATTACTGTATATTCCCTATATTTTGTATCATATTTTTATACAGGCCTCAAATTAAGGACCACATTTGAAACTGGGGTTACCATGGTCTTTAGCAGCTTTGGTCTTCAGAATAATAAAGATACAAGACATTTGCATGAGACCACAGAAAAGTGGTATTTAATTGGAGGTCTTTAGTTAGAGGGAGATTTAAATTATTGATGGATATTTGCTTGTGTCAAAGGAGAGGCAAAAATAATAGGAAAAATTTAATAATTAGCCATGAAAAAAATGTCTATAATTCCACTACCTTTGGTTTACCACTGCATTTGATACATCCTTGACATCATCTGTTTTAGATGAAAGATGATGCCATCATGATTTACAACAAATACATAATTATTTAGGCAGTAGTTATTGTTACACCAATCTTCAGACAAAAAATCCATCAGAATTTGTTAAAGACTACTGTAACAATAAATATGAATGAAGGAAAATTCGAATATAATATTTTGAATGTATGCATAAATTCACATGCTTACTTGTCTCCGTAACTTTTCAGCTTCTCGTTTCTGTCTGTCTTCTTCCGATGGCAAAAATGGCAGCGAGACCGTCCGTAGAGGGATCAACAACTGACAAATCTTCATATGTATTCCCATCCAGTCTGCATCCTGGTGTTCTTTGCCACTGTTTATTAAATTATAATTATTAAATGATAAGAAAGTTACAATTGGGCAATTTATAAAGTAAGTTCGTAGTAAGTCCAGAGAGGCTTATAAATTGAATGCAGCCTAGTCAGTAATAGGCCTATCACTTTATTTTGTAGCCAATGCCGAGAAAAAAAAAACAGGTCTATTAGCTAGTACAACAAAACAGAACATGTTGCTTGCTTGTTCAATATTCATTCATTATTTCAGAAATTAAAAACATAGCAAAACAAACATATGCAATGTATTAATACTGTATTTTAGCATCTAGAGGATCATAATAGGTCACATTAGGAACTTTGAATTACTGTACTCTAGTATGGACAGACACCATCCTGGTAATTCTGGTTTCGGTAGGGGAGGGGGAGGATACAGGGATAGTATACAGGGATAGCCTATAGTGACTTACAAAAACTCTTAACAACTACTAGGGTAATAACAATCTCCCACACCACCCCAGTATACCTGACTCAAGGTTTTCGGGGCCAGAATACAAGATTATTTGACTTGCATAAAAAAAACCAGAGCCTATAAATAGGCCTAGGCCTAGGCCCTATCCCCCTTCGGATGTAGCATCCCGGTAATTTTAATAAGCAGAGTTTTGTACCATACAAAAATAATGCCCAAGGCTAATCACTCTATAGGCTAGGCCCCTAGGCCTACTTTTGTAGGACTTTAGGTAGGCCTAGGCCCCTAGACCCGGGGATAGGCCTAACCTAGCCTGGCATAGGCTTGGCTAGGCCTAGGCTAGTAGAAGTAGGTCTAGGCTAGGCTAGGAGGAGGAGCCTAGCAGGAGGCCTACCGATTTTTTTTTTTTTTAAGTTTTGGGCTAAACACTTACCAATAAAATGTTACTCGGCACTTCATACACTGAACAAATGCTGGTTTTTGACAAAGTTCACACAATAATTTTACACCTTTTGGATTTGCTAAAGGATTTAACGCCATAATATATTAATTGTATTGGGAAAATACGGCGACAGCGTTTGTGGTTGCTTTAGAAACGGGAGATCGATAGAGGGCGATAGATGTGGCTCTGCCACAGCAGAGCCATTAGATATATATGGCTCTGCATGCTCTGCCATCATGGGGGCTCCTGCTCTCCAGTCCAAGGTATTTCAATTGAGAATTTAAAAGCCATTTTTGTGTTCTACATAATAAATAGTTAAATTTTAGTTTAATTAAGTTAACTTAGTTTTTGTTTGTTTAATTAGGCCTACTTCCCTATGCTATGATGTAATCTTCCTACTGATGCTTTGTCAGTCATAAAGAAGCGACATTGAGAATTTAAAAGCCATTTTTGTGTTCTACATAATAAATAGTGGCCTAAATTTTAGTTTAATTATGTTAACTTAGTTTTTGTTTGATTAAGTAGGCCTACCTCCCTAGGCTATGATGTAATCTCCCTGCTGATCTCAGAAATAAAATCCTTTTTTTTTCTTACAAACGAAACAAAAGTCAATTAATACACCTTATTACCGTAAATGCTCATTATGATAACATTTTTTGGAGGCTTTCAGTGCGGCGCTTATTCAAGAGCAGCGTTTTCGAGAGCGGCGCTTTCCACGCCCGTTTCCCTGTTACCTATTCCACGTATTCCCGTAGTTCGGTAGGCCTATCATAAGTCCTACATCATTGTAAATAACCGTTTATAAAGAAACTTCACTGTCTTCACTGTGTCATTCATTTTAACACATTGTATTTAAAACCCTGTTCTCAATGTGTTTCACTACACACAGGCCCGCACACACAGGGTCATACTCTCGATTAAGCACCGCGCCGCTTATTCGAGAACAGCGCTTAACGAAAAAATATATGTTTAGTGTGGAGCTAATTCATTTACTGTAGATTTATTTGTAACCCATTTGTTAACTCTAATATTATCGGTTCTACTTCTTAGTATATGCAAAATTATTTCCTTTTTTAGCTATTGAATTTCATGTAACTTTTTTATGATACAATGATTTCGCATTAATATATTTACAGTAATGTTTTATATTATTTACTATAAGCAGTTTTATTGTTTGTTTCTAGTAATAGTGTAGGCCAAGTAAGTCGCATTATAAAATATTATTGTGTAAAGTATATGAAAGCAAACATAACTTTTTAACAAGACGCAGCTAGGTTTTTTTTTTCAGTCAATAGATAAAAACAGACGAACTTTTAACGTTCCAATGGCTATGTTCACACACGGCAACTAACGGTTAGCGGGATCCATGTATGTAGTTACTCCATTTTTGGAGTGTATGCGCCCGCCGCCAAAACTCCGATTTTGGAGGTTTTGCGATACGCGAAAACTCCAAAATCGGAGTTTTCAAATTTTTAACCAACCCTCCGACTTCGGAGATACTGCGTACTATACCGTACGCAAACACTCCAAAATCGGAGATTTAAACTTCTAACTAACCCTCAGATTTCGGAGGTTTTGCGTACTAAACGCGAAAACTTTGAAATCAGAGTTTTGAAACTTTTAACCAACCTTCAGATTTCAGAGGTTTTGCGTACTCGGGCCTATACGCGAAAACTCCAAAATCGGTGTTTTCATACTGTTAATTAAACCTCTTTTCAAACTTTTAACCAACTTAACTCCGACTTAACTTCGTAGGTTCTGCGTACTATACGCGAAAATGTTAAAATCGGAGGTTTGATTAAGTCTATATAGAGAGAACTTGTTTAATTGGTACGCACAAACACACACACACACACCTGTCTCTTATACACATCTAGATGTGTATAAGAGACAGAAACAATATTGATTTATTGTGTACTTCTTTAGCATTAAGCATAGTCATATCTGTCTCTTATACACATCTAGATGTGTATAAGAGACAGCGGCTGGTTTATATTATATGCCTATATTATTTCCGAGGCGCACCATTGTTAATAAAATGTACGGTACCTGACGGTCATTTAAATCTGTTCAACCATGAAGCCTCCGTGATATAATGGTAATGACGCTCGCCTTGGCAGCAAGTGGTTGCAGGTTAGAATCCCGTCGGTGGACTTGTTACACAATGTATTTATAGGACATTCGTTGAGAGCTACCTGACGTTTTTTTTGTACCGAATACTCAGTACGTTCCCAAGAAAGCCTACTCCCCCACAAAAAAAAAAATCGCAAGTGATTCGGGTTGGAATCAAACCCCTCCTCCAGATAACTAGCCTGGCGCCATAACCACTAGACCACCGAGCTTGCGCTTAGTGACTAGTGTTGAATCCAATCCCCAAGTAGCAGCGGGTACTACAAATGCTATTTCGATGTGAGTTTGCGTCAGGAGTGATGTACTTGCCCTACCTGACGTGGTTTGTACCGAATACGCAGTACTTCCCACGCGAATCACTTGCCAATTTTTACGCGAGTATTTGGGAACGGTTAATTCAACAACATATCCAGTGGTGGCTCTAGGATATAATTTATGGGGGTGGGGGCCTACGATGTCCGACTGGGGAGCTAAGTATTTATAGGTGTACCTATAGCGCGCAGCGTTATCTGAGGGCCCCAGGCCCGAGCCAGGGATGGGTATGGAAGGGGGTGTCCCCTCCTCCCAAAACGAGATTTAAAAAAAACAAATTGGACTTCTAGATGGCCGGAAATGGCTGGGATTGTAAAACTAGGCCTTTTTTTTCTTTTGGTCTGACTGCCCGACGAGCTTTGGCCGATGGGAAGGGTGTGGGGGGGGGGCTTGACCAGATCGATGGTGGGGGCTTAAGGCCCTTGCCCCCCGCTGGCGCCGCCACTGAACACACCCCAGATTAGCGTACGCCACTGAGTTACGACAGTCATGCAGTGGCGGATCAAGGGGGTTCAGGGGTTCGGACGAACCCCCCTCTGTGAAGAAACGTAACAAAATACTACTGCTGGGTCCTGGCTGACAAAAGTCATGCTAACCTACATGGGCATAGGTTTGATCGGACAAAGTAGAGAAATAAAATTTAAAAACACTGTTTTTGGCTCGACGTCGTAATAATTTATGTAGGAAAAAAGTGATTTTTTTTTTAGGCCGATTGGTTCATTGATTCATGTGGAAGAATAGAGGCGCGTACAAGATATGCGCATCGACAACGTTCTACGACGAACCGAATTCAGATTCGGTGTGACTCTACCTTAAAACTTAAAATAGCGATAACGAACAAATATTATTGATGTCGCGTAAGCGCGCACACTAGTATGCGTCATTTTTGGAAAAAAGCAAAGAACATGTTCTTTGGATTTTGCAATGCAGTACAAAGAACTAGGCCTAGGCTAGACCGGGTCTATGTCTTCTTTCTACCTGCACTCTTGGGAAGCTTGTTGACCAACTTTAGATCGATATTGCATTCAGTGTGCTTTTAAATAATTTTATTTGCATGTTTTCTACATAACTGGGATCTTAAAAAGATCAACAACCAGTTAATAGCTGGGCGTAGCCCTGTGCCAACCACAGTGCAATAATGTATACAACAGATTCTGAAGCAACGGCGAACATAATTTACTTTTCACACAATAGACGAGAGTACAAGTTTGTGTCACAAATCAGATTTAGGTAGGCCTAGGCTTTGTTTTTTCAAAGATGTTGAATATAATGAGCATTAAGCATAGTCATAT
>NW_022708971.1:113082-126860 GCF_011630105.1 Anneissia japonica | reverse complement strand
TGATCGGACAAAGTAGAGAAATAAAATTTAAAAACACTGTTTTTGGCTCGACGTCGTAATAATTTATGTAGGAAAAAAGTGGGTTTTTTTAGGCCGATTGGTTCATTGATTCATGTGGAAGAATAGAGGCGCGTACAAGATATGCGCATCGACAACGTTCTACGAACCGAATTCAGATTCGGTGTGACTCTACCTTAAAACTTAAAATAGCGATAACGAACAAATATTATTGATATCGCGTAAGCGCGCACACTAGTATGCGTCATTTTTGGAAAAAAGCAAAGAACATGTTCTTTGGATTTTGCAATGCAGTACAAAGAACTAGGCCTAGGCTAGACCGGGCCTATGTCTTCTTTCTACCTGCACTCTTGGGAAGCTTGTTGACCAACTTTAGATCGATATTGCATTCAGTGTGCTTTTAAATAATTTTATTTGCATGTTTTCTACATAACTGGGATCTTAAAAAGATCAACAACCAGTTAATAGCTGGGCGTAGCCCTGTGCCAACCACAGTGCAATAATGTATACAACAGATTCTGAAGCAACGGCGAACATAATTTACTTTTCACACAATAGACGAGAGTACAAGTTTGTGTCACAAATCAGATTTAGGTAGGCTTTGTTTTTTCAAAGATGTTGAATATAATGAGCATTAAGCATAGTCATATATGCCTAGACCTAGGCCTAGGCATATATTATTATTTTTATCATTACCATTATCATTATCACTATTCTTAACTTCAGACGTTTAATATATGCCTAATTATATAGGCCTAGTAATATTATACATCATATAGTTATATTGAAAGTTTTGTTCCTATTCAAGTCATGTCATTATTATTTAGGCCTATCCATTGTTTATATATTTTATAATATACCGTATATATATATATATATATATATATATATATATATATTGTAATATA
Organism: Anneissia japonica; assembly: GCF_011630105.1. Lineage (NCBI taxonomy): Eukaryota > Metazoa > Echinodermata > Crinoidea > Comatulida > Comatulidae > Anneissia > Anneissia japonica. The sequence continues at coordinate 125,934 of NW_022708971.1, read as the reverse complement.
TATTATATACATGTGTATATATACATATATATATGTATATATATATATTTATATATATAATTATATTTAATGAACACCAATGTTCAATGTTCAATGTTTATTTCCACAATTCAATAATATTATACATTATACATATAAAAATAATATAATATAATAATATACAGATATAATGAATCGTCAAACAATTGGATTTGATTTGTGGAGGAGGCTATATAAGCTAATTAGACTCCATAACCCCCTTGCATAATGGTTTAATCTCCTTACCGTATAGTTACGTTTATGGTTTATGTGGTTTAATATTATTCGTTGCGTATTACGCAATACCTTGAGAAAAAACGTGAATGGTAGAGTATCCGAACGGTAATCGGAAGGTCTTGGGTTCGAATGCGGGACATAAGTTTTTCTCAAATATTTATTATCATCTTTAATCAACACCAATGGAGGTATCCATGCCGTAGTTACTTTCATGTGATTTACTATTATTCGTTGCGTATTACGCAATCCATAGAGAATAAAACGTGTCCTAATGCGAAAACCCAAAGGTGTATACCACTTGGCTTCATAGCTCGGTTGGTAGATCCGAACGATAATCGGAAGGTCTTGGGTTAGAATCCCGTTGGGGACATACCCGTTTTTCTTCTTTATTTATTATCATCTTAAATCATCACCAATGGAGGTAAATCTCCATAGCGTAGTTATATTCATGTTGCGTAAATACGCAATACCTTGAGGGGGGAAAAACGGTGCCCTAATGGGTAAACCCATCAGCTCAGTTGGTAGAGTATCCCAACTTTAATCGGAAGGTCTTGGGTTCAAATCCCGCCGGGGATATACGTTTTCTGAAATATTTATTATCATCTATATATACACATGTTTATATACACATGTTTACATATAATATATTTTTCCAGGCGTTTACCCGAGAGGCCTAATTTGATGAGCCAGAAGCCACAAAAGATCTCGTCAGCAACTCACGGTAAATCAGTCAATGAGTATGACAAACACCATACACAACAGATCGTCTGCTCAAAATTTAAGCGACGAAATTGGTCTTGCGGCTGCAAAGAATATTCCAGGCGAAAAGTCACAATAGATTGGCCTCTCGAAGTTCGACCACTGGAAGACATGCTGGCTAAGGAGAAGCAGTCACGTGATGAGACTATTGACTATAGGAATAGAGACGAGGACGTTGAAATAACAAACGACGAAGCTTCAAATTTGAACCTATTGACAAACAGCCTTATACAATTGATATCTTGATGATTCTCAATCGGTCTGAACTCATAATGAGAGCAGGCTAAAATTCAAATAAACCTTTGAAACAGTAGCAACAAGAGGCGCATTATCGCAGAATAACAATCATATTAACATTAATAATATAATTTTTTTTAATAAATATTTAAATATTAGGCAATTATAGTCAGGTTTTGAGTAGACTATATGAAATAGAAGCCGAAGGAGCCATTATTTCTTGAAAAAAAATTGCCTGAAGCCCGCAGGATTAAAGAAAATTTTGGAAGGAAATAATGGCTGCAGGGGAACACATCACTCCTATGATATTTTCCTGACGCAAACTCACATCAAAATAGCATGTTGCAGTACCCGCTGCTACTTAGAGATTCAATTAACACTAGTCACTAAGCGCAAGCTCGGTAGTTTAGTGGTTATGGTGCCAAGTTAGAGGCTTTTTTGAATGTTTTTCGCGATTATTTGGGAACGTACCGGTAATGAGAATTCATTTAATAATAATAATAATAATAATAATAATAATAATAATAATAATAATAATAATAATAATAATAATAATAAAGTAATAATAATAATAAATAATATTAATAATAATAATAATAGTAATAGTAATAATAATAATAATAATAATAATAATAATAATAATAATAATAATAATAATAATAATAATAATAATAATAATAATAATAATAATAATGAGGCATCTGAAACCAAACGAATCATCAAAGTGCAATTACATTGTTTAGCAACTAGATTCATATTTAAGCATTCGTTTTTATCTTGAAATTATTGATCATACTGTATTTCCTTGGAATTTGATTCTGTATTTAGTTTCTCAGAATGGGAAACCAAATGAATACTCATTAATTTTTAACAACGAATTAACCTCTTTCCAAGCATGACACCGAATAATTAATGTTGTTAAAAATGTTAAGTGTTTCAGCAACTGGAACAAAACTGCTGTATATTATGCATTACAACAATATTTGTTCTTATATTTTGTGCAAATCACTGTGACTAAAGTGCAATCCCTTATATCAGGTCCCACTATTATAGCTAATTTAATCTGATGAGGCCAACAAATTTTGCACTGTATTTAAAAAAAAAAAAAAAAAAAACAACGAGGAGTAGGCCTACAAGTATGAGTGTACAGGAGGTAGGCCTACCGTACCATGAAACCTATAGGGCTTCTTAAAACTGTGCAAGCCAGTAAAATTGAATGTTTGAAGATCAAGACCAATAGGGAAGAAAGAATAATAATGTTAATAATATTAGATAAATTTCGGTTATTGAACATTTTAATTATGCCGTTACTGTGTCGATTTTAAAAATTAATATGTAATTTTTATGTTTAAATTTAATGGCATACATGTCAGATACCGGTAACCACTCAAATAAAAGTACTGGGAACAGCCAGAATGCGCGAGTCATGAGGCTTTTTCATTGGATGACATAATTAATAATTTTATTTCCTTCAAAATGCGGTGCATTTGTTGTTTAAATCTTGTCTGGTTAATTTTTTTTTTTTTTGAAATGTGTTCTTGTATTAAAAAAGGTGGTCACGGTTTCAAATTAGAGGGGTCTTATAATTACAAGCTTTTAAGGGATAGTTGATCAGTTGGTAATTTAAAAAAAAAAAAAAACTTGTTCTCGAATTAGAGGATCTAGAATTGAAGGGTCACTGAACTATAGATGAATTTGTTGACATTGAAACATAGATGTCGAAATGTCGAAAAAAAAAAAAAAACCAAAACATTTTTGTCATATTACTGAATTTATAGAACTCAAAAGATTTAAGTGGCAGCCATTTTGGATTTAGCAAATTAGGTAATTAGTCATTGGCAGAACATGGTAGATTTTGAATATTGTGATCTTTATGGGATTTTGAACATATTTCAATAATAAATCAAAACCCAACCCTCTTTTGCATCTATTTCTGATGGTGAATGATGAATGGGGAACTTTGAACGATGAACAGTAAATGAAGGACGGTGAAAGTTTAAAAATAAACGGTAAATAATGAAAGAATGAACGAATGATGAATGGTGAACGAATCAGTGATCAACCATAAAATTAATGTAGGCCCCCTATGGTGAATTGATGATCAATAAAAAAATTGATTATAAATAATTATTGATTATGAAATAATAACTGGTAAAAAGCGGAGGCATCAGGGTTTACCCGAAGAGATTGATGCGATGTCCCCGGCCGTCGGAGGAGGAAGGATCGATGTTCTGACTGAAGGGGGCATAGGGAATAATCCCCCGGCCGCTCTGACATAGGATTTTGAAAGGCTAATTTAGTCGACTTTAGAGTCGACGAATTGCATTTTCCCGTTCCACGACTGGAGACCGGTTCTCCCTGACGGAAATCCTCAGCCCATACTTCCTCTCCACTGGCACCACCATATTGCTACTAAGAATGATAACACTGACGACCCAATGCGAATAAAATAGAGTAAACCTGCCTTTATCTAAATCCTAGCATTATACTGTATATGACTACCGTTGGTTCATGTTGACACTTCCAATTTGAGTAGTAGAGTGTCAAACGGAAATACATATCGATATCAGCAAAGCTATAATCTTCTGTATTCTACACTTATATTACTACTTTGTTTATCAAGTAAATACCACTTTCACCTTATCGATGCTGTATTATCACACCAATAAATACCAATCGCATGACTGATCAGTTTCCGATGTTCAGATTATGGACTTTGCAATCGAACTCTGTCGATTAGGCCTGATGACATGGAGGGTGGTACTAACAATTATTATAGATTATTGTAGGCGTAATTCCTTCAAATATTTTTGCAAATAATATGTCATACCGGTAAATAACTTACTCTATGTTTTATAATACACCAATTAGCAATCATAGACTATAGACCCAGCTCAGATGATATAATAAATCACAGTGATTCTATGTTGAGCAATTGGACAAGGCGTAAGTTCCCGTTCTTCAATGTAACCGCTGATTGCATTTGATTACCGTGTTTATTTAATATTATGAAATACGGTTTCGCTTCCTTTAAATTACTATTCCATATTATTTGTCACGTGGTGTATCATAATGGTTAACTCTCTGGTAGTTGTATACTTATGACGTCATCGAGTCCGAGATGTAGTATGGTAGCCTGCCAACACCCATTCTATTAATTTGTTTGCTACCGAGTAGTTCGCTACGCCTCTATTAGTACAAATCATCTATGTTTAGCACATCTGAATGCACAGTTGTCTTCTTTATGTTGTAAATTCTCAACACTAATATTTAAACGGGAATGTGCAAATACAGAAGTATGTATCCAGTAAGATTTCTTTTCCAATCGATGTTGGTGGTTTTTGGAGTTTTATCAGGTAGGATATTTTTATACCGTCATTATAGATTACAAGTATTAGGACTCAAATGAAATGGTATTCCGTCACTTAATCTAATCTCTATCTATTATTATTATTATTATTATTATTATTATTATTATTATTATTATTATTATTATTATTATTATTATTATTATTATTATTAATATTATTATTATTATTGTTATTATCATTATTATTATTATCATTATTATTATTATTATTATTAGTAGTAGTAGTATTATGATGATTATTGTTATTATTATTATTATCATTATGTATCGTAGTGCTTCATGACCAGTTGAGGGACTTTTGAGACATTATTTGAATTGGAGATCTATTAGGCCTACCGTCAACATACTCAAGATCTATCTATATCACCTTTTCGGCCAATCCATTAATCACAGATTATGTCCTATCTAATGGCCACTGGATTGCATGTTATATATAAATATTCATAAATGGAAAAAAAAATCGATTTAAAACAATTTAAAAACCATTTAAAATACACACACACAAACAAAAAATAGAAAAAATTTAGTATCAGACAAGAATAGGTTAACAACTTAACTGGGCGACGAGGGTCTTAAATAGTGCTGGGAAGGATTTTACCAGTGCCCCTCATGTATATATACACATGTATATACATACACAATAAGTACATATGTATATATAATACATAATAAGATAATTATTTCGAACGTACAACTTATACGGTAAAATTAGGAAACACATTCGCTATAGTAATTACAATTCAGACGTCGGCGTAGTCATACAGCGCTGAAAGTAGATAATCCGAGTTTCCAATTGGAGAGGCAACCCACTGTGTGATAACAGTTCGCCTTTAACATATCTTTTTTTCAAATTACAAAATGGGTAAAAATATGACACACACATACATACACCCATTACATACATACATACACACACACCTGTCTCTTATACACATCTAGATGTGTATAAGAGACAGTGCTTACCCTGTGTAATTACTACAGTATTTCATCTCCGCCAACCCAGTCTGATCCAGAGAGCAAGCATAAATATCAATGGTATGACCGTTATTGGCGGCCCTGGTTGCAAGAGCTATATATATATATATATAAAGGAACTTTTTGTTGAAGTAATATGATATTAGAATATCATGTTCCATATTCGAGCACTGTAATTTTATCTATTCGTGTATATATAAATATAAATAAATATATATAATGTATAATGAACGTCAAACAAGTGGAATGTACGAATGTGAAAAAAGTAGCCCCAACTGGATACGAACCCGGGATCATTCTGTCTATGAACTTATTTGATCTCTGTTATCAGGTATGGTATAGTATAATAATAACTGAAAAATTTAATTTCAATTATTAACCCCATGTTCACAAACAGAGTACAATGTAATAGAGTGTTTGTGACCTGGTATGGTAAGCTTTCAAAACCTCTTATGTCTTTGCTATATGTTCGCATGTTGGTGAAGAGACTGCCACATAAACAGTGAATATTCATTATTTATCGTTTGCACAAAATTTCCGTGATGAGCATGCAGAGGGCGCACCGTAAACTTAATCTTAAAAATGCAAATTTAAGTTATAGCCGGTAGAATATACATCTTGTAAAACAAAATACTGAACTTAAATTTATATAAATCCATTTTTACACTTAAAATTAACTTGAAATTATTTGATGTGAATAATAAATAAAATTTAAATTTTAAAAAAATCATTTTTTGTTAGTGATATATATATATATATAATACCACAATCATTTTCAACCGTAATACCATATAGGCAAGGCCTAATGAATTTTATTATAAAACTCGGTACAAAACAAACATGTTTCGGCAAATCATTCGCCATCTTCGGTGTATATATATATATATATATATATTTCAAATAAACATTTTATAGATATTTTTGTATTTATATGTATTTTAACCTGTTAGTGGCGGTTGTTATCGCTGTTGGTTAGTACGAATAAAACGAAAATAAAACACATTTAAAATAAAATTATAAATAATAATGTAATAATATTCTTTATTTTTCTAGTTGTAAGTGCTTCAGATGCTATTGGCTTAACACAGGCAACAACAAGTACATCGACCACAACTACAGCAACACTTCTGGCACACTTAGAGACAGTTTCTAGTATAAGTTTTCAATCTGATCAACCAACTTTATCGGAGGTATCGTCACCTCCTGTGACCGTTACTGACCATACTGTAACTAATGATACACACGACACGGCAACGGAATCTAACCTTACTACAACGTCTTCAAAAAATACTGAACAACAAATCGATTTTGTCACAACCAAATCAATGGTTGATAATGAGAGCGAAACTAACAGTGCTACAGTATCTACGGGCATGACAGAAACAGGAACTCATTTTGCTACAACACAGTATCCTACAGTCTCTGAACGAACTTCAATGCTAGTAGATTGGTCAGGGACTAAAACCACTATAGCTGATTCTACGACAAACATATCCATTCTCTCAGATACCACGAAATCATTAACAGAGAATGCTACACAAGATGTGTTGACCCCTGGCGTAACAGAGCTCCATACAATGTCTATGGAAAACACTAGACCATTTTTAAAGACAGGCACCGAGACAGAATCTGAACTTACTACATTCGTCAAAGAAAACACTGACTCAAGCTACGCTACTACGCATTCCACAGCAGGTACCCCTACTAGGACTATAACTGAACTTGCTACGTCATCGATAGATAGCACCAAAATAAGATCAATGAATACTACAACAGATTTACCAAAAATCTCAACACAAAGATTACCAACGGGTATAGTGGCGTCTGAATATCTGACCGAAAGCAATTCAGCAACTGATATTCAAAAAGTAACAGAACCTGAATCAAGTACAGAAAGGACAGCAGAGACAATTACTGAAGACACTACAGATTCACAGCAACAGAATTCCACAACCACTGTTCGACAACTAACAGAGGCACAGATGGTCAGTGATGAAATCGTCACCGTAGTATCGACTGATCAATCCACACAACCTCAAACTAAAACGGATTATCCTACATTTTCCTCTATATTCGATGATAATAATGTAACTCAAATTAAAACTGATGAGCAGCCTACATTACATACCGAAACAATAACTAAGGGTCAGACAGCTTATTCATCACCTACGGATATCGTATTTGATACTGCTACAGCGTCTGTGCCAACAGCATATGGCACGGTTGAAATTTCGACAAAGTATCTATTGACCGAAATAACAGATACAACAGATAAATTGTTGCTAACTTCTTTAACAGAACCCTTGAAAACGACCTTACAAACAGCCACCCAACCAACAAAAGAGAGTACATCACTTGCAACAGACTCAGTGACTCAGATTCACAGAGTAACAGACACTATGATGACAAATTCTCAAACAGAAGTTTTGAAATCGTCTCAACAACCAGATGCGGAACAAACAACAGAGAATGTATCATTCATTGAAACTGAACCAATTAGTGAATTTCCACCAGAAACAGATGCAACCATGATAATGTATTCTACAGAATCATCGACTATACAACCAGACACTCAGTTAACAACAGAGAGTGTGTCAGTTCATGAAACAGACTCAATCACTAACACTATAACAGATAAAACAATGCTAATGTATTCCACAGAAATCTTGAAATCTACAACACAAGCAGATACAAAGACAACGTCACGGAGTGTCTCAGTTTTTGAAACAGACTCAGTTACTAATGTTCATACAGTAACAGATACACCGATGTTATCGTCTTCAACAAAATCATCAACCAAACAACAAGATACTGAGCCAACGTTACAGAGTGTCTCGGTGTTCGAAACAGATTTGTTGACTACATTTCAGCCAGAAACACGAACATCAAGGATAACATATTCTACAGAATTGTTAACTTCTACTATACAACCAGTCACTGAACCAGTAACAGAGAGTGTTTCAGTTTTTGAAACACACTCATTGACTAATGTTCACACAGTAACTGATACACCGATGGTAACTTCTTCAACAAAATCGTTCATATCTACGCAACAGCAAGATACTGAGCCAACGTCGGGGAGTGTCTCACTTCTTGAAACAGAAACATTGACTAAACTTGGGACAGTAACAGATAGAGTAATAATAACGTATTCAACTGATTCCTTAAAACCAAATACTGAGTCAACATCAGAGCGTGTTTCGGTTTTCGAAACAGACTCAATGAATACATTTCAGCCAGAACCAGAAACATCAAGTATAATGTATTCTACAGAATCTTCAAATTCCACTGTACAATCAGATACTGAACCAGCAACAGAGAGTGTATCTCTTCTTGAAACGGCCTTAGTGACTAACGCTCACACAGAAACTGATACACCAATGTTCACTTCTCCAACAAATGCATTGAAATCTACAAAACAACAAGATACTGAGCCAACATCAGATAGTGTCTCAGATTTGTTGACTAAACCTCAGACAGTAACCGATACAACAATGATAACATATTTGACAGATTCTTTGATATCAACTATAAAGCCAAATACTGAGCCAACAAAGAGTGTTTCAGTATTTGAAACAGATTCAATTACTGAATTTTATCCAGAAACAGAAACATCGATGATTCTGTATTCTACAGAATCTAAAAATTCGACTATACAGCCGGACACCGAGCCAACAACAGAGAGTGTGTCAGTTCGTGAAACCAACTCAGTTACCAACGTTTACACAGTAACAGATACAGCGATGCCAACTTATGCTACAGATTCTATAAAATCTACAACGCAGTCAGACACTCAGACGAAACTAGAAACTGTCTCAGCTTTTGAAACAGAAACAGTGACTAAGTTTCAGACAGTAACAGATGCATCGACGTTAACTTCTTTAACGCAGTTTTTGGTATCGACTGTGCAAGATTTTGATCCAACAACAGGGAAGAGTGTCTCTGTTGCGACTGAATTTGACACAGTAACAGAAACAACGATGATAACTTCTCCAAAGGAATTTTATAAAACGACGCTACAACCAGATACTGATACAACAGTGAGTACAGTTTTTGAATCAGTCTCAGTGACTGACTTTCAGACAGTAATAGATACAACAATGTTCACTTCTTCAACAGAATCTTTATTGTCTACCACACAATATGACACTGAACCCTCAACAATTATTGTTTCTACTCTTGGAACAGAGTCAGTTACTGAACACGATAAGCATACATCGTTGCAAACTTCTTTAACAGACTTTTCGATATCAACTTTACAACCAGATATTGAGCCAACAACGGAGAGTAAATCATTTCTTGAAACAGCAACAGGTTCAACGTTGCTAACTTATTTTACAGAAGTTTTAAAATCGACTAAACAACCAGACACACATCCAACAAAAGAAAGCGTATCTGCATTTCAAACAGATTCAGGGACTACATTTCAGAGTGTAACGAATGCAACAGACGTTGTGCAAACTTCTACATCAATTTCTACACCCAATATCTTTACAGAAACGGAGGTTATTACAGAATATAAGACAGATAAAATGACTCTAATGTTATTAACTTCTAATAGTAACGAGAAAACTAGTTCTTTTATGACAACTTTATTAACTCCGACCATTAACTCAAGATCGTCGGAATTGAGAACAATAACTGAATCTTCGCCTGTTACTACACCTTTAATTCTATCAGGATCTAGCACTAATGTAGAATCTGAAACGACACCAACCACTGAACGAGAAGAGATTGCTTATTCCTTGATTACAACCTTAGTAACTGAAACCATAGACACCAGACCAGCATCGACTCATACAGCAGGAACCATTTCACATACAGAACCTAGTACAACAAGTGTTGGTGTAACTGACTTTCAAACTTTCACGAATTTTCAAGACATTACAGAAACAATACCGTTTACACTAACAGACAATGAAACAGTTACAAAATCTGCTACAAATACAGTAAATACGTATTTGACAACCAATCGCTCGATGACTCAGTATCAAACTAGCAATTCAATGACAGGCATTAAAACAGACAACGATTTTCTCACCCTTCGAACTACAAGCGAAGACCTCCCGACAGAATTGCCTTCCAAAAGTCTATCATCGTCAACAGTAGTATATCAAACAACACAAGCTGCTTTTGAATCTACATCTATTATTTCAAATCCAACCGAAGTAGGCACGCCAACACACGAGAGTTCGTTGACAACAGTTACAACAGAGAGTGTTGGTCAAACGACTGAATCAAACACTGTAACATATATAACCGACCTGATGAAAGAAAATGCAACAGAAATAGGTCGAATAACTAAACTAAATAATATTACACAATTCGGTACGGAGGTACCATTTGAAACTACAAAAACAGGTAATAAGAGTCAACCAAGTACGAATGGCTTTTTTACTACTGAAGAAATAACAACAAAATTAAGCCAGTCGAGTCGTCCCAGCATCACCATAGAAACCACTCCAGAACAGACAACAGCAGATTTAGATTATACTACTCATACTGCTACTTCATATAAAACCACCACTGACAATCTAGCTCAGACAACTAAGTCCACCACAATGCCGCATTTTACCACAAGTCATATATCAGAGTCAATGGATTTAGGCTCATCCATACAAGCAACTAATTTCACATCTACCAGTCCGGATACTACATCATCAGAAGCAACTGAGGTATCTCAAACAGATAATAGAGTAACATTTGCTACTACAGATAGCAAGAAAACTTCAATCAGTCATACACTGAGCAGGAATGAGACTGACACAGACGAACCGACAACACATCGGGATAATATGACGTCAAAAATGTCATCGAATTCTAGAAAATACTCAACTACCGGTACTGATTTTTACACATCGGCTACAGTTCGAGTTTCAGAAATAACAGATAGGAATAGATCAAACGAAACTGGAACAGAATATACCAAAATGACCGCAGGTATGTTGAAGTGTATTTATAATGATATAATTTTATATTAAAGCATTAAACTATAAATTAGCGTTATTAACGCCAGTTGTCATGGCTTAGTGACGTATAAATAAGTTGTGTTACAGTATTTGTTTTTTTATTGTTTTGTTTTGGTTTTTTTTTAAAATCATATTCTAAATTACCGTAAGTGAATATTTACTTTAGAAGAGGCCTATATGATACCTGAATATTTTTAATAATTTGATTATTTTTTCTTATATATAATAATATTTATAATACATTTTTTATTTGTAGGCCTAATATTTTTTGTGTAAAATTATTTTAAATATATCTATTACTCTCGATTTAAGCTGACTTGAAATGACCTTGTATTACCCCAGTGGTGCTTTTAAGCTACGTAATTGTGTTTGCTTGTACAGGTACAACAGCTTTTGATAATGTCAGTAAGCCTGTAGTTTGGAAACTTGTCGGATGGGTGGTTGGTTCCTTCGTTTTACTGCTGCTCATGAGTACAATATGCGTGTATTTTGTATATTATCATACATGTTACAGAGACAGACGACGGGAAAAACCAGTAGGCATTTCGTTAAGACCTTCGGTAAGCATCCACATCTACTTAACGGTAACTCAAAATCTTAGTGATTTACATACATTTATAACCTATTTGAGATATTTGAGAAACAAATATCAGAATCATAGTGTTTACCGTACAAATGTGTATACCTGCTCGTAACGACTCTATAAAAATGTGTTATGTTTATCTCCAACTAATGATTCATAACCTTAATTTGTTAAACATTGTAGAAACGACTAACGGATTATATGGTATTTAGGAGGCCTTCTTTGAAATGGTCATTTAGGAATCCTACTTAGAGATGGTCCTAAACCATCTACCATGGCGCTTGTTTGGCACTTTAACCTGCAATGAATATTTTTTTTATTATCGTTTAATGTTTTAATTGATGCTCTTATGCCATATAAACTGTATACTGTAGGCTTATACAGTACAATCCATCCCGACATGCACACAGACACGGATTTACTATCTCAATTTATTTTCATTCACTTAAGCATACAGTAAAGTCTGTCATCAAATAGCAATCATTCACACGAGAACACGTTATTAATAGTATGCTGACTAGGTCTCAATTATTTTTATGTGAGTGCGTCAGGAATATGATAGGAGTGATGTTTTGCCCTACCTGACGTGCTTTCGTACCGAATTCTCAGTACGATCCCAATTCTCGCGAAAAAAATTCGCAAGTGATTAGGGTAGTCAATAATTTAAACGTTAAGCCAAACAAATAATCCGTCAGTGTTAGCTA
>NW_022708971.1:107283-112957 GCF_011630105.1 Anneissia japonica | reverse complement strand
GTATAAGAGACAGATATATATCTTGATTACATCATCAAACACTACAGTACTTTCCTTCACCAATCCAGTCACATATCAGTTGTTTGATAATATCACTATTAACTAATGAGTGAAGTCCAAATATGGTTAATATTAGAATGGTTAATACTAATAATCAACATAAATGTTATATAACGTTCGCAAACCTTGTGGGTAGATACCGTATGTCAGAAAATAATGTTAATACAATGCTACAGAAACGTTACAATATTATTTATTTAGTTTATTATGTTATAAAAGAAGTATAACAACTCTTTAATTAAAGAAATTTTTTGTTTCAGGACGTTCGTCTGCAGTCGTACATGGATATAGATATTGAAAATGTCCAGGAGACATCAGTAAAAGTTGATCAAGATAACAAAGATATCGACAGTTCTTTAGGCTGGCTAGCCGATCAGCTAAATTTAAAATTCATTGACGAACTTAATGAAGATGATTGGGAGATTAAGGGTGGAGGTAAACTCAATAAAGGTGCTAACCTGAATGATGAGGAAATACCTTTGTCTACTCTGGTACCTGGAAATAATCCATTGGTAGTCGTGTCACTTGACCAATCTACCATCTGAGTAAATAGGCTTTAAGTTAATCATATGTTTTAGAACCTAAATATAAAAACTGCACTAACGCGATACCGTGCTTGGTGGGTGACGAAAACCGACAGTGTTTAAGAATACGTGCAACATTGACGGTGTTTATAATAGCTTTGACTTTGAGTCTATGGTCAGTGACGTTAGGCCAATGTCGAGGCAGTGACCGTTTTCCCGATTACTGAAGACTGGTGTTGAGACAGTGGGTATACAATCCCGAATATATACAAAGAAATGTACGGTGTTCTGTGTATAAACTTTAATAGTGAATCTTTTCGGGACAGTTTCTGATTCACATAATTCTCTACAATGTCTTTGTGAATGTGATAAGCTAATGAACAGTAATATTTCAAACCAAAATAACCAAAATTTAAACAAAGAGAATTTAGTTATAAGCATACAGGACTTTCAATTTTTCTTCTCTTTTATGCTCCGAGAATGTTGTAGACGTTTTGTGTGTGCGCACTTTTTGTAAAAACGTCCAACAAATCAGGCCTACATTTTGCATTTTGTTGTGCCAGACTTTTCAACATTTTATCTTTTTGTTTCCGAAGCGCATAGAAGCTTTGCATTAACGCTATATATAAGTTAAACTTTATTATTATTATTATTATTATTATTATTATTATTATTATTATTATTATTATTATTATTATTATTATTATTATTATTATTATTATTATTATTATTATTATTATTATTATTATTAATATTATTATTATTATTATTATCATCATCATCTAAATTTTATTGTTATCATTATTAGTGTGAACTCTGTAAAAATGTTACTGGCAGTACAATCGTTATGGCGTTATTTGTATTTAAATAGGGTTTAAGTATGATAAGTGGAATTATTGTATTCAAATATTTGCTAGTAAGTTGCTTTAGAGTTATTATCAATTGAATTGTTTTCACATAGGCCTATTTTGTACGTATGTATATATTTTACTTTTATGATATTATTGTACTATAAGACAATGTATATTGTAATAAACTGCAAGCAATCGATTTCCGTTAATTAAGTAAAAATTCTTCTTATCTTATATAAAGTCCGGTAGGAACGGGGGTTCCCATGCACCCCCAGAATATATTTTTTAACTAACATTTTTGTAATCCTCAAAGTGTCTCATGAAAGAATTTTGATGTTCCCATAAAAAAAATGTCCCATGGGGTTGTTGGTGGCCATTTTGGCGGCCATCTTGGATTTTCAACGAAAATAATTAATTTTTAAAATTCATTGACTAAAAATCATGTAAAATCAAATAAACCTCTCATGTATATAATAAGCAGTGTTTATGTTCTTAATACAAAAAGATTGACCTGGTATTTACATTTGACAGCCACATTGGCGGCCATCTTGGATTTTGAATGAAAATCATTAATTTGTATATTTTAATAACTAAAAATCATATTAAATCAAGTGAACCTCTAACTTTAAACAGCAAGCAGTGTTTATGCTCCCAATACAGAACACTGACTTCTCAAAGCATTTGGCGGCCATATCGGCGGCCATTTTGGTGGCCATCTTGGATTTAAATGAAAATCATTAATTTGTATAATTTATGAACTAAAAATCATACAAAATCAAGTGAACCTCTAAATGTATATAGTAAGCAGTGTTTAAGTTCTCAATACAAAACCTTGACTTCTAAATGCATTTCGCAGTCATTTTAGTGGCCATCTTGGATTTTTTTTTTAAATCATTAATTTAATGTATATCGTAATTTATTAAGTAAAAATCACGTAAAATCAAATGTATACAGTAAGCATTGTTTTATATTCTAAATACAAAACTTTGACTTAGCAATACACTTGGCGGACATATTGCCGGCCATTTTGAATGTTCAATGAAACTTAATTATTGGTATAACATTTGACCTATATATCATACAAAAAATAAATAATCAATGTTATGTTGTAATTAGGAATTGATTGAGAGTGCAGTACGCTACATTCTCCCACAACTAACTTTGAACTACAAATTCAGACGGTCTAGGGCCTTAACTATCGTGAGGATCTTCACAATAGGGGTTTTTGAGCTGGTAGGACTATTTGACCTTTGTCAACCGGTTCACTCACTCTGAGGTTTTCGACCACCATTGGAGTTTCAGAGAGTGTGGAACTTTGCGTTGGCAAAGGCTCAGGGTGGGTTACCGGTACCATATGTGGAGTGGATCCCGCTGCTTCCCTTGGATTATACCCACTTACGTCATTGACAGGAACACTAGCCAACAGATGGTCGGCATGACAGTAGCGTATAGGCTCCCGCAACTTGCACCAAAAAGTTGAGCGGACCCAGCCTCTTAATTACACATCCATTTACATGCTTAATTAACTCATCTCTGTTGTTTTTAACTCCATGCATGTTCACCCACGTCAAATTTCCTCAAGTTCTCTACCTCAATGGCAGTGACCATTCGCTTCTTATGCCTTAGTTGAATAAGACAAACCTTATTTTGTGCTAAAACGAGACCAGAATATTTAAAATCATTTGAAGTTAGTTTTAGGTTGTCTCTGCTAGGTAATTAGGGGGAGGGCTTACAACCACCACCACCAACCGCAACAGTTTTGAGAACATATTCCTATCAAATTTCCATGGATAGTGGTTTCCTCGGACGACTGCTTCCGTAGCTCCTTGGTGACAAAATAGTTTGTTAATGGCTGGTTGATAGGGGTAACTTTTTCACCAGTACTTGAGACAAAACCACCAAATCCTGGAACAAGTTGTTTCTCTACGTTCCCCACTGCACGTGCAATAACCAGATATCTGCGCAGGCAGAGTGAATGCAGCTCCTTCAGACAGTTTTTGGCCCAACACGACCATAATATATACACTGATGCCAGGATCTTGGCCATATCCACTCTCATGAGCGCATCTTGCTTCATACGTAGACAATTAGCATCTGGAGCATTTTCTCTGGTTTACTGGCTCCAAACTTTGGTTTCAACTCCTGTAGTATGATTCCAGCACTGTTCAACACCTTTGAATGTTTGTCATAATTTTGTTCAGATTTATCATCAGCTCTTGACTATGCACGTCCATCACTCCTCAGCTCAACAGCATATTTCATCTCGAGTGGGACAATCTGAACAAAATTATGACAAATATTCATGGTTCAAACTTTGTTGAACAATGCTGGTGGAATCAAGGTACAAGAGGTAAAACCATTGGTTGAGCTCTGGACGCTTCCTGACTACAAACGAAGCAAAATGTGCTCCTTGAAAGGGGATATGACCGTGACCCTGGCACCAGTTCATGTTTTGTTGGGCCCAAATTGTCTGAGGGAGCTGTATTCAATCTGCCTATACTGAACAGTGTAACAAAGTGCAATCAAGAGTATGTCTGGTTACTTGCATATTGGTAGCAGCAGAGAGAAACAACTTTGTTCCAGGATATGGTGGCTTTGTCTCAGGTCTGGTGAAAAACTCTTCTGTAAGTCAACAATCGCCAGTATTACCCCTATCTACCAGCCAGGCACAGAATATTCAGTCATCAAGGATCTATGGAAGCAGTGAGAGGATGTCATCATGGAGATTGGTCAGAAGTGTGTTCTCAATACTTTTAAACTTTGTGGCTGCAATGAAGCACCCACAACCTATATCCCAAATTTTGAACCAATGACCCATCGGATTGGTAACTTCAGCTTCAAGCAAGCTAATAGGCCGATATTCTGTTGCAACAAGCCTTGTGATTATTATATGTACCACTCTGGTAAATTTTATGATGATCCATTTTGTGTGATCTTGCTAAAAGGCAGACAAACAGTGAATGCATAACCTCCTTGGCGGCAGTAATAATAAAGTATGTGTAGAGCAGGTCCTCCATTAATTATAGTCATTGAAGGAATTAAATTATTTTATAAGGGATTTTCTTTGTAAAACATCCACAAAAAAGACTCAGCATGTGTAGTACTATAATAAATGTACAGTAGATTTATTGTGAAACTAAACATTGCATCTGACCGAGTGGTGTGGATAGCATTTGTGAACAGGGAGCTTCAATCACATTGGACAGCAAATCATGGTCATTAAGTTTGACTATTAGTTTTTAGTTTGTACCTTGGTTGGACTAACATTATTTTTAAAATATTTTTTATATCATACATTAGGCCTATACCAATAAAAGGCACTTTTTCACCAAGATCAGAGCGTTTTGTATTAAATTTTGAGTGTCAATAAAGTGACTTCTCATATTTTTGTAATTTCAGTGTATCAAACCTGCTTAAATCATAGGTCATGGATCTCGATCAATTCCCAATTACAACATTACTCTGAAAAAATTGGTTATTTCTTTGTTTGTATAATATAGCTGAAATGTTATACGGTAATCAATGTTCATTTAAAAGACAATGGCCGCTAAATATGGCTGCCATTATAGCTGCCAAAATGGCTGGATAATGTATTATGAATTCAATGTTTTGTATTGAGAAAATAAACACTGTTTATACCATAGGCATATATATTTAGAGGTTCATCTGATTTTATATGATTTTTAGTTAATAAATTATACAAATTAATGATTTTCATTGGCAATCCAATATGGCCGCCAAATGTATTGAGAAGTCAATTTTTTGTATTGACAACATAAACACTGCTTACTATTTAAATTTAGAGATTCATTTGATTGTATATGATTTTTAGTTAATAAATTAGGCCTATGCAAATAATTGATTTTCATTCAAAATCCAAGATGGCCGCCAATATGGCCGTCAAATGTAAATGCGAGGTCAATGTTTTGTATTAAGAACTTAAACACTGCTTACATTTAGAGGTTAATGTGATTTTATATGATTTTTAGTTAATAAATTATATAAATTATTGATTTTCATTGACAATCCAATATGGCCGCCAATATGGCCGCCAAATGTATTGAGAAGTCAATTTTTTGTTTTGAGAACATAAGCACTTCTTACTATTATACATTTAGAGATTCATTTGATTGTATATGATTTTTAGTTAATAAATTAGGCCTATGCAAATAATTGATTTTCATTCAAAATCCAAGATGGCCGCCAATATGGCCGTCAAATGTAAATGCGAGGTCAATG
>NW_022708971.1:95816-107222 GCF_011630105.1 Anneissia japonica | reverse complement strand
TGTAATTAAGAGGTTGGGTCCTCTTACCTATTTGGTGCGTGTTGCGGGAGACATACGCTATTGTCATGCCGACCATCTGTTGACTAGT
Source organism: Anneissia japonica (assembly GCF_011630105.1). Taxonomy (NCBI): domain Eukaryota; kingdom Metazoa; phylum Echinodermata; class Crinoidea; order Comatulida; family Comatulidae; genus Anneissia; species Anneissia japonica. The sequence goes on along the minus strand of NW_022708971.1, from coordinate 107,134 downwards.
GTTCCTGTCAATGACATAGGCCTAAGTGGGTATACTTCAAGGGAAGTTCATAAGAAGCAGCGGGATCCACATGTGGTAACACACCCCGAGCCTTTGCCAACGCAAAGTTCCACACTCTCTGAAACTCCAGTGAGTGAACCGTTTGACAAAGGTCAAATAGTCCTACCAGCTCAAAAATCCCTATTGCGAAGATCCTCACGAATAGTTAAGGCCCAGACTGTCTGAAAGTTAGTTGTGGGAGAGTGTAGTGTACTGCACTCTCAATCAATTCCTAATGACAACATTACTCTAAAAACACTGATTACTTATTTTTTGTATGATATATAGGTCAAATGTTATACCAATAATCAATTTTCATTGAACATGCAATATGGCCGCCAAATGTATTGCTAAGTCAATGATTTGTATTTAGAATATAAAACAATGCTTACTGTATACATTTGATTTTATGTGATTTTTAGTTAATAAATTACGGTATACAAATTAATGATTTAAAAAAAAATCCGCGATGGCCACCAAAATGGCCGCCAAATGTATTGGGAAGTCAAGGTTTTGTATTGAGAACTTAAAAACTGCTTACTATATACATTTAGAGGTTAATGTGATTTTATATGATTTTCAGTTAATAAATTATGCAAATAATTGATTTTCATTAAAAATCCAAGATGGCCGCCAAAATGGCGCCAAACGACCCCATGGGACAATTTTTTTCGATGGGAACATCAAAATTCGTTCATCAGATACTTTGAGGATTACAAAAATGTTAGTTAAAAAAATATATCCTGGGGGTGCATGGGAACCCCCCGTTCCTACTAGACTAATATTTCCTTGTTCTGATCTTTACATGATGAATAAAGGTTATTTGATTTTATTTTATATGATTTTTGTTTTGATATTTTAAGATTAATATCCACGTTGTAACTCAGCTCGAATAGACACCGATACTGAATATGTGATTTTTTTTAATCATCATCATTATTCACATGGGCGGCGCCAGCGGGGGCCGTGGGGAGGGGGGCAGGGCTTCCCTTGGGGAGAGCACCACGTCTGGGAGAAAACCACAATTCGTCGGGGAGAAATAACTGTATATGTATTTTCTGCATTAGTAAACTCTAAAATCGATTAAACACCGCCCGACCACGCCCACTTTTTTTCAAAAATACAATTGCAAGTATTATTATCGGTTATTAAACAAGGCTTTACAACTGCAAACACTTTAATATTAATTATTATGATCTATCTAATATAAATGACATCAATCCCCCTGTATTCTATCATGTGCGCGTTACGTGATAACAAGCATGTACATATAAGTACTTTCCTATACTTTGGAATAAACAGAGGGCGCTAAATTAAAGATTTACGACTACTCGTCTAGAAAAGCTACCTCAAAATCTAGGTCAACCTTTTGGGTCTGGCTGCTCACATCACGTTCAGCAAGTTTTGATTCGGCTGTTAACGCTGCATCTGAAATTGTAATTTTCATCCATAAGTACGTATGCCAAATTACTTGTTATCTTTAGTTAGTGATATATCAATTTTTAAATAGACTACTCAGCTGTTTTAAGATTGTAATTTAATTTCTAAGCGTATTATATTTGGAAGATATTTCAAAACGCCGGTAGGGCCTATGTATGTATGCAGTTTGGATGAGCTGATGTCGTGGACGACATCACATGCACAGTACCGATACACACAATGGCTTGCATTCCTTTGGCTCGCTTTGATTTGAATGCTGATAATCTAAAATTATTTAGTTTTAAACATCTAATAATCATCTAAGGTTACTGCATGCAGTGAGTAACAAAATGATAACTTAAATCATGGGCATAATATAAAGTTAATGTCATTTGTATCGATGATTAGCAAGACTTCCAAATTATCCTTTGTAAATCCAGGCCCTGTCTGGGCTAGGCCTAGCAGCATACACTCTTGTTTGGCTAGAGTCTAGGCTTAGGCCTAGGTAGGCTTTTTAATATTCTAGGTGGGTGTTGGCTATTGCTTCCTGTTGTCGTGTAGGGAGAGATAGCATGAACCTTACTCTTCTATCATCCACACTGTCGCAATATTGGTCATATCAACATAATATAAAAAAAAGCAGACGTATATCATTGCATTATCTATAGCTCAAAAAACTCAACCTAGCATTGGTAAAACACTCCAAAAACAAATTATAGCACCGTTATATGCTATAGCAGATTGTCTGATAATTAATTGTGCTACTTATTGATATTGATATTGGTCTGATGTAGCTGGTTGTAGCAGTCGTCCAGCTTCAACAAGCAGGCTACCATCATCCAATTTACAAAATTCCTGACCTGTATTTATACAGGAAGCCTCTGGGCCCTGCCTCTAAATCCCAGGTGTTACACCACTGACATTACTGTAAATTTTGGGTCAGCAATTAAATCCTGATGGAACAATACATTTTTCTTGAAATAACAGTATTGCCATTAATTTAGTTGACCTTCATCAATACTAATTATACCAGCGAATCAGCCTCTTGTTTATTTTGTTTTAGTACAATTTAGTTTGATTAACAAATTGTTGCATTTCTCTTTAGAAATCAAATCTCCAGATCAAAATGGTTATCAAAGTCGGAATCAATGGGTAAGTGCTTTCCTACAATCAAAAGGTATTTTATAGGCAGTGGCTAAATGTCACACCATGTCCTAATGCCCTGGTTCTTAATTTATTTGAAGGGCAAATTATTTTGGCCCGTGAGTTGGTCTCAGAAGCTAAAGATAATCTCTGAGTTTCAAGCAAAAAAATTCTCAGATATGCTGTGGCCGAAGCCCTCTGTTGGCCCCATAGGCCTTTGAAGTTTTTTGGCAATTTTAAATTCTATTCTATTTTTAAATGTACTACAGTATAAGGACACTAAATTCATTACAATTATTGTACCATTTAAGATTGATTTAATATTTTGCCAAAAGAAGATTTAAAACACTAAATTTTTCACTATTTCTATGATCTTTTATTTCTTGCTTGTGTAAAATCATCACAGAACAAAATTGGTGTCGCCAATATTTGCCCAACTACGGGGGGAGGGACGATGTTCTCTGAAGGGCTCCAGAGGGCAAAGCCCCCGGAAGCTCTAACAACTATAGTGAATTTTAAGGCCCGTAAACGATTTTGCAGCCTCAATGATTTTTCACTCTAACAAATGTGTTGAATTTTCCTTTGAGGGAGCTCTGTCTGACAGTGGTCCTACCTCCACAATTGGCACCACCACTAAATTTAAATTCTTGCAAAATTAGAGTTTGTTGGGAGGCTACTTCGACGGTTGTAAGTAGTGAAACCCATAATTTGTGAATATTCTATTTAAATTTCCATTCAATTTGGTGTTGTTAGGCCCAGGTATTCAAACCGTGGGTCACGACCAAAGTAATTAGTGTCATGTCATGTCTTGCTTTCTCTGTGCAAATGTAACTGTATGCGAAGTATACTTTCCTGAATTGGGCTTTTTTCCATGAAGTAAAACTAGATATTTTTTTTTTCTATCACATTGACCTTGATTCTTATGTTTGCTTCTCATGGAGGAACTCCCAAGTTTATGCCTATGCCAAATATAGTTACCTGCTCGGGCATCCATACTTTGACAGCTCAAACTTTCTTTTGGCGCAGGCAGTTGGGCAAGACCAGGACTAATCCTGCAGGAGTATTCTCAAGCAAAAAATTAAGTTACAGGCCAAACCAAAACAGTTTTTTAATTTTTTATTAGTCATACAAGGTTTGTGGCACAAAATTGGTATTTTCTGTGGAAGTTTACCCATCCTATATCCACCAAATACCAGGGCTTTAAAGCCTAACAACACTTGGCCTGTAAAATCTCAGGTCTACTCATAATAATATCGCTATGATAAAGTTTTAATTTTTAATCTACTTTTGTCCTATTTAGCTGAAGACTACCATTCTTTTGGCGTTTGTTGATTGGTTGGTAACAGATTTAAATCTGGATCTGAGTGGGGTCAAACCTACTTCACATTGGCAAAGGGTTCTGTTTTGGCCTTCACTTTATTTTTTAAAAAATTCATCGAATTTTTATTACTTTTAGTTTCTTTAAATATTTTATTTTTATATTTTAGTTTTTCTTGCGGGCCAGAATAATTGGTTTTGCGGGCCAAATATGATAACCTTTTAGATACAGTATGATGGACATTTAATTTGTGTGTAATTTGTTTGCCAAAATTGATAGTCGTACATGTTTTGGACTACATGTTTCATATTAAGAAATTTTAATATATTGCATGATGATTTCCCAGGCAATAGCTTATGAGGTCCAGGTGCCCAGTCTACTTTGTAATTTGGTTATAGGCATTCATGTACGTATGCACAAAAGAAAACAAGAACTACATGGGTGACCCCGCATTAGTGTAGTGGTGTTGTTGAAAAATGGAATGCCTGGGAAAACCAGGAAAAGGATGGAAGTGAAGTACTGTAGATAAGGTGAATGGAAGAAGAGGAGATAGGGAAGGAATAAATTAAAGATATAAAGGCAGAATAATTAGAGGAAGATTACAGGTAGTAAATAAAGAAGATGGAAAAAGTGTAGAAGATGGAAATGAAGAAAATTTGGAAGCAGATGGGGAAAGATGATGGTGAGAAAAGAGGAAGATGGGAAAGGAGAAAAAGAGAAGCTTGAAGATGGAAGGTTAAAGTGATGGAATAAAAAAGGATTAAGTATTAGAGGAGAGTACTGTATACAAGAGAAGGAGGGGAATGGAGTTGAAGGGAAGAAACTGAAAGAAATGAATTGGAGAAGACAATGAACATTGTCAAAATTCCAGTAACCAAATAGATGGATTTCTTTGAAATTGTGAGAATTTAACCCAGATTAGCTATCAAAAGATTAACAAATATTCCAAGGTCTACTTTTATTTTGATAGCCAATGAAGCATGGTAGTGATTACATTTTTGTGCAGTTGCAGTTGCACAGTATATTGTAGGTCACCATAACAATTTGAATTTGTAGATCATGCAAAATATGTACCTGTAATTGTTAACATGGCCCAATTTGACTGATAAACTTGCACAAATTATAAAATCATTGTCATAACGTATTTTGTACTATTTTCTTTCTCTATGGTCATAACTCCCACATCCATTAATGGGGGTAAAAATTCTGTACTGTACAATACCTGTCTTTAAGAAATTTTAAATCTGTCATAACATTTAGGACATTATAATAATATTATCTTGAGAAAATGAATTACAGTAAAAACGTCCATTTTACGTACCCCTTGGTACCAAGGGGTGTTTGTAAATTGAAAAATTTCTGTGTCAGTTTCCAATACCTAGGCCTAGCTATCCCTTGCCATTGAGCGCCGATAGGCTGACGGCGGCCTGGCCTAGCACGAACCGACAGTACAGCAGTGTGGTCTACCGCGCTAGTATAACTGAATTTACCTTCGAAAAAACCAAATTATCCTAATCTCTGGCATTCTTCCACTAACAAAATATTATTTTAACTCTTATTCAAACATCTGTATGTTTTATGGCCCTTTCTATCGTGTTCATTCTAGTTGTAAGGTCGCCGAATTGTGTTGTTTACATGCATTTCGCAATCATATTTAGCATTCACGATGTCAAAAAGTTTCAAACCCCAACACTCGTGTTTGTCATTGTAAACATGTGCGCCCAATCCAACGACACTTGCGTTTGTAGTTCGTTGTTCTGGTTAGGTTTATTACATTAATATAGTGATTGAAAAATGGAAGAAAAGTTCAAACTATTAATAAATAAATAAATACAACAAATTTGATTTTATTAAGAAAAAAATATACATTATATAATTGGTCGGTAATAACTAGTCGATCATGACATCATCAGGGGCAAAGACCGTTCGTAAACTCAACCATTTGTAAAATCGACGTTCGTAAAATTGACTTTTTACTGTAACTATTTGCTCATGTTACAAGGAAGGTTGGTTTTAACCTGAATCCCTACACTATAATGTATACACCAACATTTCTTGCACATATATTTAAATATTACTAGTAATTGTTTATTGTGAAGTTAACATAAATATTGGCAATATTGTTTGTTTTTTAAATTTTAATATTGAAATCGTTAAAAACTCTTCCAACAGATTTGGCCGTATTGGACGCCTCGTACTGAGGGCTGCTATTGAGAACAATGGTGTCATCCCAAACAGTGGGTTAGAGGTCGTCGCTATCAATGACCCCTTCATCCAGCTTGAATATATGGTAAGGATAAAATATTACATTTAAATTTGCTCTCCTATTGCTACATGAGAATTGATTTTTCTGCTTTAACCTGCCCCTTGGATATCGTTGCTAAGGTTCCACAAACGACAGTTTAAATTCATGTAAATATGTGCATGTTTGGGACAACACGTGTTTGTGAGAGACGGGCGTGTTATTTTTTGGACTGTTCTGATTGGTTATTTGTTAAGTTTAATTGACACTCCAGAAGGTCCGTTGTGCACATAGTAATGTGCAACCAATGAGAAGTATTATTATTATATTATTAGAAAACTTGCACCTGCCACTACATGTGAATTGTGTGGATATATTTGGAATATGCAATCAATTGGTCACATGTGAAATGTGTCCATTTAGAGAGATCTCAAATTTTCAACTGCTACTACATGTTAAATCAGGCCTGATGTTAATTATGTGTAGCACAGTATATGCTCACACCCCATCTGCTACATTTTGAATTGTGTGCTTAAAGAATATCCTCGGGAGCTTTGACGGTGCTGCTACATGTGAATTGTTTGGTCTGTGCAATCAATTGCTCACACCCGTTCTACTACTGTATATTTAAATTGTGAAGATAATTTCCAGTAGATAGAAGCTGCTGCTGCATGCAAATTGTTTGCATATTAGGAATTTGTATATGCATTCAATTTCCCACGCCCCCATCTGCTACATTTAAGTTGTGTGCATAAGCATGAATCTCCAGAATCTCTACATGTGAATGTTTTTCAGTAAATTTTTTTTGTTTTTGTCCAATTCCGTGTGAAATTTTGGCTCGGCATATTTATATTAACATTTTGCATATAAATACACCTGCTCATTTTAAATTTATCAGTTAACGTTTATTTTGGACATATGTATCCATTTTTTCAAATTTATTTTATTATAAGTGAACCATATTTTTATTTGGTGACTTTTGCAGCAATGCTAATATACAGAGGCCCACTTCATATGACAATTTTATATACAAAGATAACTAAAGTGTATGTATGTACAAGTTGGTATACTTCTTCAATTATATTATGAGCTAATGGCTAATGTAATAATGAATGCCATTTAACCATTAAAAAAAATTGTTGATAGATTCCAATGTTGGAAGTAGCTATACATAAATCCTTGATATGAATTTATTTACCAGAAATATTGTGAAATACTTTTTGTTTTTAATATAACCCCTGAAAATATCTCACTGATCTACTGTATCACATCATTAATTTTTAGTTGACCTTTACACTTTGACATTAATCATGCAGGTGTACATGTTCAAATACGACTCAACTCATGGCCAGTTCTGTGGAGATGTAAGAGAGCAAGATGGCAAACTGTATGTCAACAACAAGCCAATCAGCGTCTTCCAAGAGTAGGTTCCTCATGACAATTACTTTTAAGATCCTTACGTCATGTCACCTAGTTCAATTCTTAAAGATTCAAAAGAATAACATACAAGCCAACCAGAGCTATGGTTTTAAAAAGAAAATTGTGCCGTCAAAATTACCCAGAGATTGCTAGCACAAGTATATCAGCATTTTCCAAGAGTAGGTTTCTCAAGTCATGTACTGTATACTGTAACTTTGAAATTCCCACTTTGGTTTGATAGATTGTTTGTAGAGATTCAAAAGAAAGATGTTGAAGTCAATCAGAAAAGTTGTTTAAAAACAGAAATTGTGCTATAGAAATTACGATTTATCCAGAAGTAAAAAAAATTGTAAATGCATCATTATATAAAACAGGTCATATCCCGCAAAATACACAATTTTTTTATATACAAAACAAAGCCACGTTGGGCATGAACAGATAAAGAAATTGCAATTGCAGTGGTCCCAAGTCTCTCTGAATTGTGGGAGTTTTTCTGGAAATTGGCACGGTTTCCCACACTTCTGTGAACAATTAAATCATCAGAAACAATCAATCTCCCTAAATTTCCTGTTTTTTGCATGTTTAGATGATAGATCACAAATTTAGTCTGTTTGCCATCAATGGGTAGCACCATGCAAAGTATTTAATTGTAATCAGATGTAAGGATCTCATTTAACCAGTTCTTTCAGGCATGGCTTTGTCTATTAACTTGGAACCACTGCTGTTGATGAAAATGTGTTGAAGACATCATAGTGAGATGGAGGTGCATGTAAAATCGGGAATATATGCAGTAATAATTTTTTTGGAGTTTCTACTGCACAGCAACATCTCCCAATACGAGCCTCCCAATTACAAACCCTCGATTTTACAAACTCAAAATTGCAGCGATGACGTCATTACAAACAACTTTTTTTAACTACAAAAACATTTAAAATTGTAATTAAAAGTTTTCAAAATAATATAAACTGTTATATCAGCTAAGAAAAAAAAACATTTAAACCAATAAAATGCCAGGAAACTTTGTATAAAGCAAGAAATATCGATCGTTTTCAGCCGAGAAATTCCATTTTAAAATTAATAATAATAATAATCACTTTTTATAAAGCGCAAATTACAATTTAGTCTAAATTTTTGTGCTGTGCATGCTTGTTCAGGATAGAATCACACTTTTTGTTCATTGGATGGCACTGTGACTGATTCGTGATCTTCATGAAGAGAATAACAACACTTGTTTTTGCTATTATTCACGGAATTGAATATTTTGCTTCACAGTGAGTGCAGATAATTTTGGCTTCTGTACAGGGTTATTTTGTTGCAGAAAACTGTAAAATGCAAGTCATGTTTAGTGACAGAAATTTGCTCCCATGGCAAGGCTTAGGGGCCTATTCATACCTAGCCCTGTACTGCTGTATGTAGCATAGGCCTAGGCCCAACCTCACGACTGAGATGCTATGAAAAATTTGGGTGAGTTGAGTGGCCGAACGGTAAGGCAGGGGCGCAGCTAGCTACAGCCTTAACATCGCCGCTGGTTCCATCTGCTTCTTGGATAAGGACTTCAAATGGAGGTCCAGTGTATACATCTGGCTCGTGTGCACTTTAAAGAACCCATTGCATCTTTCGGAAGAGTAGGAGATACCCCGATGTTATGGTTCACTTTAAAGCCCATTGCATCTTTCGTAAGAGTAGGATATACCCCGATGTTATGGTTCATTTCAGCCCCTCTCGCTGTGGAATGATGTGAACATACAGCAGCTACCATGAAGCCCCTATTTACGGCTGCTAGGTAGTCACGGACCACACCCACACGCAATTCAGCACAATAACGCTGCAAGTTATGGGTTATTCTCCTAACTTCACACTTGCCTTACTTTAAATCTCTTTTTACTCTCTGGATTCCAGACTTTCTCGTTTATGAACTCTATTTGGACAGAGGAGTACATTAATTGGGAGACGTTACTGTAATTGAGAATTTAGCAAACAATTGAATTAGCATTTCTTTTTGCACTCAGGACCAATCCAGCACACATCCCATGGAAGGAAGCCGGGGCCGAGTACATTGTAGAGTCCACTGGGGTGTTCACCACTACAGACAAAGCCAAGGCTCATTTTGAGGGCGGTGCTAAGAAAGTGATAATCTCTGCACCATCAGCCAACGCTCCAATGTTTGTCATTGGTGTCAATCATGAGCAGTACGATAAGAGCATGGACGTGGTGAGCAATGCGTCTTGTACCACCAACTGCCTTGCCCCTCTTGCAAAGATTATTGATGACAACTTTGGCATTGAGGAGGGACTGATGACAACTGTCCACGCTTACACAGCCACCCAGAAAACTGTTGATGGGCCAAGTTCCAAGGTATACATTCTTAAAGCTTATATTGATGTACTACTGTTGGTAATTGTTCATTCCTGCTGTATTTCAACCACAAACAAATGAAATTAAATGGTAAAATGTAGGTACATACAACAAAGTCAAGCAAGTTTTCCTAAATAGCTACCTCTGAAATGGAGGAACATATCATTTCTCTATTTTCGTGTTACTTTTCAAGTAGGATTATTCCCCTTAAATGGTCCAGTGGCGAATTAAAAGGGGAGTGGGGGTGGGGCGTGCTGGCCAGGTCCCCCTTAAATTATTAAAAGGACATGGGGAAAAAGGATAATTTTAATCAAATTTTTGTCTGATAGTGCCATTTCCGGCCATCTGGAAGTAGTGCCATAATAAATAATGTGTGTACCTGATCAGCCCTAACCATAGTGGATGAGGTGGTATAAACTTTCCATCAGTGAAAGTCCCTCTTCTGCCCCCCCCCCCCCCCCTCTATTTCAAATTTGGGATCCGCCTGAACTGTTTAATTGAATTTGAAAGAATTTTTGCTTCTTGTACCAACTTTTGCATCATTCTTAATGTACACTTGTGATCCATCATCTTTTGTCTTCAGAAATGGCGTGATGGTAGAGGTGCTCATCAAAACATCATCCCAGCATCTACTGGAGCAGCCAAAGCTGTTGGCAAAGTCATTCCAAACTTGAACGGGTAAGGCAAACAGATTTTTTAATGGTAGTAGGAGGACTCATAATTGTATTTTTACCAGTTTAAAAATGGCAGATATCCACACTTGTGTGCAAAATATGATGTGATTTGCACAAGTTGAATTTAAGGTATTTGCATACTAGAAAACAATAAGTTTGTAAAGAGAACATGCAGTAGCGAAGCCCCGGGCCCCAAGTTCAAACACTCCCCCTTCCCCAGTCCTACTAATATACAGTGCTCTTCTAACAGAGTCTTGACCATATGGTCTAGTAGAAGACACTAAAAACTAGCAAATTAAAAAACCTAATCCCAGGTTTTTAAAATCATAAATGTCCTAGTTGTCCCAGCGTAATCCCACGTTTTTTAAGTCAAAAATGGCCTAGTGGGCATTATATAAAATATCAATTCCTCACCCAAAATGGTTACAGCCGGGCTCCCAACTACCAAATTGAAATTTGAATAGTCCAAAATAATGAGGCAAATGACTACTGGAATTCACAAAACTTTTCAATATATCCAGCTACTGTACTGTTTCATATTCTATAATCTACTGTCAAGGTCCCCTCCCTCACTTTCATGACACCCATAATCGATTACCGTAAATGCTTGAATAAACGCTGCGGCACTTATAAAATTTTTGGAAGCTTCAGTGTGGTGCTTATTTGAGAGCGGCGCTTATAAAAATAAATATTGGCGTGGCACTTTCCA
>NW_022708971.1:75140-93681 GCF_011630105.1 Anneissia japonica | reverse complement strand
GGTCTTAAAAACAAAATTTTGCCGTCAAAATTACCCAGAGATTGCTAGCGCAAATAGTATATCAGCATTTTCCAAGATTAGGTTCCTCAAGTCATGTACTGTATACTGTAACTTTGAAATTCCCACATTGGTTTGATAGATTGTTTGTAGAGATTCAAAAGAAAGATGTTTAAGTCAATCAGAAAAGTGGTTTAAAAACAGAAATTGTGCTATAGAAATTACGATTTATCCAGAAGTCAAAAAATTGTAAATGCATCATTATATAAAACAGGTCATATACCGCAAAATACACAATTTTTTTTAGATACAGTAAACAAAGCCACGTTGGGCATGAACAGATAAAGAAATTGCAATTGCAGTGGTCCCAAGTCTCTCTGAGTTGTGGGAGTTTTTCTGGCACAGTATTTAAATGTAATCAGATGTAAGGATCTCATTTAACCAGTTCTTTCAGGCATGGCTTTGTCTATTAACTTGGAACCACTGCTGTTGATGAAAATGTGTTGAAGACATCATAGTGAGACGGAGGTGCATGTGAAATCGGGAATATATGCAGTAATAATTTTTTTTAAATTGGAGTTTCTACTGCACAGCAACATCTCCCAATTACAAACTCTCGATTTTACAAACTCAAAATTGCAGCGATGACGTCATTACAAACAACTTTTTTTAACTACAAAAACATTTAAAATTGTAATTAAAAGTTTTCAAAATAATATAAACTGTTACATCAGCTAAGAAAAAAAAACATTTAAACCAATAAAATGACATGAAACTTTGTATAAAGCAAGAAATATCGATCGTTTCGATAAATTCCATTTTAAAATTAATAATAATAATAATCACTTTTTATATAGCGCAAATTACAATTTAGTCTAAATTTTTGTGCTATGCATGCTTGTTCAGGATAGAATCACACTTTTTGTTCATTGGATGGCACTGTGACTGATCCGCAATCTTCATGAAGAGAATAACAACACTTGTTTTTGCTATTATTCACGGAATTGAATATTTTGCTTCACAGTGAGTTCAGATAATTTTGGCTTCTGTACAGTGTTATTTTGTTGCAGAAAACTGTAAAATCCAAGTCATATTTAGTGACAAAAATTTGCTCCCATGGCAAGGCTTAGGGGGCCTATTCATACCTAGCCCTGTACTGCTGTATGTAGCATAGGCCTAGGCCCAACCTTACGAATGAGATGCTATGAAAAATTTGGGTGAGTTGAGTGGCCGAGCGGTAAGGCAGGGGCGCAGCTAGCTACAACCTTAACATCGGCACTGGTTCCATCTGCTTCTTGGATAAGGACTTAAAAATGGAGGTCCAGTGTATACATCTGACTCGTGTGCACTTTAAAGAACCCATTGCATCTTTCGGAAGAGTAGGAGATACCCCGATTTTATGGTTCATTTCAGCCCCTCTCGCTGTGGAATGATGTGAACATGTACAGTAGCTACCATGAAGCGCCTATTTACGGCTGCTAGGTAGTCACGGGCCACACCCACACACAATTCAGCACAATATTCTCCTAACTTTACACTTGCCTTACTTTAAATCAGACTCTCTGGATTCCCGACTTTCTCGTTTACGAACTCTATTTGGACAGAGGAGTACATTAATTGGGAGATGTTACTGTAATTGAGAATTTAGCAAACAATTGAATTAGCATTTCTTTTTGCACTCAGGACCAATCCAGCACACATCCCATGGAAGGAAGCTGGGGCCGAGTACATTGTAGAGTCCACTGGGGTGTTCACAACTACAGACAAAGCCAAGGCTCATTTTGAGGGCGGTGCTAAGAAAGTGATAATCTCTGCACCATCAGCCAACGCTCCAATGTTTGTCATTGGTGTCAATCATGAGCAGTACAATAAGAGCATGGATGTGGTGAGCAATGCGTCTTGTACCACCAACTGCCTTGCCCCTCTTGCAAAGATTATTGATGACAACTTTGGCATTGAGGAGGGACTGATGACAACTGTCCACGCTTACACAGCCACCCAGAAAACTGTTGATGGGCCAAGTTCCAAGGTATACATTCTTAAAGCTTATATTGATCTACTACTGTTGGTAATTGTTCATTCATACTGTATTTCAACCACAAACAAATAAAATTAAATGGAATGTAGGTATATACAACAAAGTCAAGCAAGTTTTGCTACTTAGCTACCTCTGAAATGGAGGAACATATCATTTCTCTATTTTCGTGTTACTTTTCAAGTAGGATTATTCCCCTTAAATGGTCCAGTGGCGAATTAAAAGGGGAGTGGGGCGTGCTGACCAGGTGCCCCTTAAATTTATCAAAATTATTAAAAGGACATGGGAAAAAGGATAATTTTAATCAAATTTTTGTCTGATAGTGCCATTTCCGGCCATCTGGAAGTGCCATAATAAAAAATTTGTGTACCTGATCAGCCCTAACCATAGTGGGGATGAGGTGGTATACACTTTCCATCAGTGAAAGTCCCTCTTCTGCCCCCCCCCCCCCCCCTCTATTCAAAATTTGGGATCCGCCACTGTGGTCTAAACTGCCCTAACTATTAAATTTGCACTTCCTAAAACTGATGAACTGTTTAATTGAATTTGAAAGAATTTTTGCTTCTTGTACCGACTTTTGCATCATTCTTAATGTACAGTAGAACACATGTAATCCATCACCTTTTGTCTTTAGAAATGGCGTGATGGTAGAGGTGCTCATCAAAACATCATCCCAGCATCTACTGGAGCAGCCAAAGCTGTTGGCAAAGTCATTCCAAACTTGAACGGGTAAGGCAAGCAGATTTTTTAATGGTAGTAGGACTCATAATTGTATTTTTCCCAGTTAAAAAATGGCAGACATCCACACTTGTGTGCAAAATATGATGTGATTTGCACAAGTTGAATTTCAGGTATTTGCATACTAGAAAATAATAAGTTTGTAAAGAGAACATGCAGTAGTGAAGCCCCAGGCCCCAAGTTCAAACACTCCCCCTTCCCCAGTCCTACTAATATACAATGCTCTTCTAACAGAGTCTTGACCATATGGTCTAGTAGAAGACACTAAAAAACTAGCAAATTAAAAAACCTAATCCCAGATTTTTAAAATCATAAATGTCCTAGTTGTCCCAGCGTAATCCCACGTTTTTTAAGTCAAAAATGTCCTAGTGGGCATGACAAACACTTCTTTTATAAAATATCAATTCCTCACCCAAAATGGTTACAGCCGGGCTCCAACTACCAAATTGAAATTTGAATGGTCCAAAATATTGAAGCAAATGACTACTGGAATTCACAAAACTTTTCAATATATCCAGCTACTGTACTGTTTCATATTCTATAATCTACTGTCAAGGTCCCCTCCCTCACTTTCATGACACCCATAATCGATTACCGTAAATGCTTGAATAAACGCTGCGGCACTTATAAAATTTTTGGAAGCTTCAGTGTGGTGCTTATTTGAGAGCGGCGCTTATAAAAATAAATATTGGCGTGGCACTTTCCATGTTGCCTATTTCACGTATTCCAGTAGTTTGGTAGGCCTATCATTCCTTCGTCATCATAAATAAACATTTATGAAGAAATGCTTTTGTCTTTATTTTGTTATTCTATTTAAAACTCTGTCTCTTAAAGTCTTTCATTACACACAGGGTAAGAGTGCTTAAAGGAAAAAAAAAATCATGTTTGGAGCGGCGCTTATTGAAGAGCGGCGCTTATTCAAGCATTTACAGTACTTAAATGCGTGGGACTCCCAACACTTTTTCACCCCTGGGTCCTGTGATTTGTCTTTACACTACTGAGAACATGTTATGATGTGGCATACAAGGGCCTTGTATCTCTTGGCAAAAGGTGCAGTACAAATTTCTATGTTATATATATAATGGTGGATAGGCAACAGTTGAGGTGATCAACCTTATTTATCATTCAAATTTCATTAGCTTGTAGAATTTGTTAGCTTTTTCTGAAAATCGATTGTATTTATTTTCTAGAAAACTGACTGGCATGGCCTTCCGCGTTCCAACACCAGATGTGTCTGTTGTAGATCTGACCGTACGCTTGAAGAAAGGAGCTAAATACGACGAAATAAAGGCTGTAATCAAGAAAGCTAGTGAAAGCGCATCGATGAAGGGCATCATGGGATACACTGATGAGCAGGTGATTTTCAGTTGTCTAGTTGCTATTCTTGCTAATAAATTTGAATGGCTTCGGCAAAACCTTATACTCGTCTGCATTAAAAAATTTTTGCTAGTGACTAAGATACCCCAAGGTACCCTAAGATTCAGTATTTTGATTATTTTCAGTATTCACTAATACTCAAACAATTCTCATCAAATAACATGTTTTTAAGAGTATAGAACTACAAGTGGTTCAACTCTCAGTATTTTGTTGAATGCAATCCTATCTAAATGCACTATAATGACTTAAAGGGTGATTTTTAAAGGTGTTTGTATCTAACGCGTACTGCATCCATGTTTCAAGTTTCGAACTCTATTCAAATTCTTATAGGGCACCCGGTATCTAAACTCTATTCAATTCATAATAGTGCGCCCCCTATCTTGTAGTAGTACTTTGTTAATTTGTTTCAATGCCTGCACGCATAATCAGGACAGTTGGACTTCTTGCAATTATATACTCTTTGGCTATTACCTGAAAAATTTAAAAATTCAGAAAACGTATATTTTTTATCCACCTCCTTCTGCTGATCTTTAACCAATTAACCTCGCTAAACAGCGTATAAAAACAGTCTTGGTAATAAATACTCGGATTCAACATCATACGTGTTTCCTACTTCCTGCTTTAATGTAGGTCGTATCCATGGACTTCCGTGGGGATAACCGCTCAAGTGTCTTTGATGCTGGGGCTGGTATTGCTCTGAATGACAATTTCGTCAAACTCGTTTCATGGTAAGTGAATTCCCTTATTTTGAGAGGAGTCCTTATATATCTTGAGTTTGTAATCAGTTTAAATTTTATATATTGCTTGTAAAAGAATTTTTTTTTTGTGTGTAACTGAACCATTTTAGAATTTTGTTTATGACTGGTTACAACATTTTAATCTCTTTGTTCCATTCATGGACATTTTGTGAGGTCTCATTGCAAAATTAGTCACATGGTTGGCGAGATGAAAATACTGTATATTTGAATTTATAGATCACCTTCATAAGTTTCAATTTGATTTTTGTGAATGTATTGCCACTTTAATAGAGAAGTATTAAGTTCACAGTTTGGCACATCTTTGTCCTTGTGCCTAAAAAATAAAATATTTAAAAATAAATATTTCACACAAATATGAGCATATCACATTTATTTGTCACATGAAATTTGATATAGCTCTGTCCACACTATCACATTTTATGTGACAAATTTGTGTGATGTGACCATATATGGGCATGATGATGTCATATTACACCCAAATATGGGCACATTACATTTATTTGTCACATAAAATTTTGATATGTGGACAGAGATTAATGTGGACAGTAGATCAAGGGATGTGAGCACTCAAAGTTTAGGTGTATGAGAAACTGGTTTTGAGAAACAACTTCAAATTTTATGCTAACAATAACCAACGAATAGAATAGGAAGACCAAAATCTGCTTAATAAAGCATCTTAAAGTTTAGTAGACCGATTCTGCTAGTTTGGTCATGTGACAGTATGTATAAACTGTTAACAGGCAGCGCGAGTGACGTTCGATAATGGGAAAACGTGGATTCTTCTGCTGTAAAGCACATATTTGATGTTGAATAATGTTGGCTTGAATGCCAGTAAACTATACTATTAAAATTGAACTTTAGAATTTTGGTAATCCTCCTCCAAAAAAATACTGGCCCCAAACATTGAGATTTTTTGAGAAATGCTAGGCCTCTGCATATCTATGCGCTGTTGAGGTGTGCACAAGAGCCTTCGATCCCCGAACTACGATTTTTAGGCTAGCTAAGTTTACGAAGGATCACATAAATTCCAAAGCATACAAATCACAGAGAATGCTACAATAAGTAAATAAATGCTATTTTGAACAATCATAGTGCCTTTCCTTGCCTTTTATTCCCTTTTATTTCTCGCGATAATAATGGGTGGTTGTTTTCGCAACCATTGCATTACCTTTTCCTATACTTCCACACTGATCGCGCTTTAAGTTAGCCTTAGATATATCCATTATACGTCGTGTGACCAGCTGTAAACAAACCTCGCGGAATGGTCTATTGACTCAAGATCAAAGATCTTATAATAACAAGATAGTGTTTTCCACGATTTCTGCATGCAAATTCTGTAATAAAGCATTGTACGGGGCAATTACAATTACTTTTGAACTTTGACATCTATGATCGATTTCTGCATGCAAATTCTGTAATAAAGCATTGTACGGGGCAATTACAATTACTTTTGAACTTTGACATCTATGATCTACGTGCAAATTTACACCAACCATGTAGGACACCCTTTCTTAATTACAATTACTTTCTATTGTTTTTCACTGAACATTGACACTTCTATTTGTTACGCATAGAATCGTGGAGAGCACTATCTTGTAATTATAAGGTCATTGCTCAAAATATATATTCTCTCAGAATGTAAGTATCAAAGTATTGAAAACTGTCTTTAATTGTGAGGCCGGAGCCTGCATTTATTAACAAGTCCATCAACAGTAATTTTCTTTTCTGCATTAAAATAAAAGAACTGCAAGATATTCAATTGTACAATTGTGTACCCTACATTTTTGTTACTTTTGGTATTTGTGTGCGTCTACATTGATATATTTATTTAATGAAATAAATATATTATGAATTATCTCTTAATAACATGTATTACAAAGCCGAACTAATGTTTATGTACCATGTATATGAATTTTCTTAAAATATCTTGAATAATAATATTTATTGCAATTACCAAAATAACATTTTTTAATTTTAAAACACTAATTTTTTAGGTATGATAATGAGTTTGCTTACAGTCTGCGTGTCATTGATCTAATCTCTCACATGGCCAGTAAACAGTAAACAGCGCCCTCAAGATGATGTGAAATTCTACAGCTACATTGGACCAGGCTGGTTTAACTCTATTCAAATTTTTGTTAATATTTTACTTGTTTTTTCAAATGGATTATCAGATATTTAAATTGAAATTGTTGATTATTTTCTTATTTAATTACTCAATCCATACTTTAGTCTAACTAGAAGGTCCTAGTATATTTTGAAATTAAGGTTGACTTTTAACATAAAATGTTTAAATGAGGATTGTTAAAATATATAAACATATATATACAAAAGGTGTTTGTAGTTGGGCATAGATCTCATAAATTGTAGTCACAATTTTACATGAATTATGGAAACATAAATGTGCTTGTATTATTGATAGTTGTGTGGTTACTATCATTATAACAGTAATTTTTGAATAATTGAATTTTAAATTATTTTTATCCAAATTATCTTGAAATCTTGCATATCAGGATAAATATTTTTCCCATCCTGCTTCAAAGCCGATTTAGATTAGTGCTCACCGTTCTTTCAAATTGTACACAAAACTTTTTCCATTTTTGAACAGTACCGTTGTTCCCAATTGTGCAAAGAACATTCTGCATTCAGATTTTAGGAAGTTGCTTGGACTACAGATGGCATTGATCAAAATGTATTCAATTGATAAACGTATTAAAGTGCTCTGCTAACTCGAGTTTTACATGTCTACCAATGTATAACCATGTCGATGATGTAGCTATATATTCCAACAAAATTGTCCACCCTTAATCCATACCCTTTTGTGGTGCTTAAATCTGGTAGGTGTGGTAGGTGGATACAAATATATTTTAGAAAATTGTTACAATTTGTGGTTCAGTGACATGCATATTGCTAAATTATATTATAATAAACAACTTTCCACATTCAGTCCAATACAGAGTCTGTTTTCTTTCATTTATTGCAGTAGGGTCTAAATGTATGTAAAGTGTTTACAAACATATTTAATGAGACACTTGATGATCACTATTGTTGGATGCAAATGGAGTGATGTTTCATGTCGTGCAAGTGGGGAGGCTTAGGTTACACTTGTTACTTATTGCTTGTATAGCGCTTTTCCTTTCAGTAATGAAGCGCTGTAAGATTTTCCCTGGTCATTGGGTCCACGTACTTAAGTGTTGCTGCTATATTGGCACAGTAGCAGGCAACCCCACCAGGTACCCATTTATACAGTATTGGGTGGAGAGTAGACTTGCCACAAGTCAATTATTTTTTATTATTTTTCTCATTCTGGACAGCGCCACCAACGAGAAAGTTAATTTAGAGACGGAATAACCCGAAAAAAAGAAATCGAGTATGGGACGCAAATTAAATTAGGTATGGCGCGCACTAAGTGCAATAAAGAGTGAGTAACCAAAATTAGGGCCTGGAACCCAGGCTAGGTGGAGAAAAGCAGTGAAGATAAGTGACTTGCTTAAGGACACAAGTGAAATGCACAGCCAGGGATTGAAACCTCAAGGTTGGGAAACCAAACGGTTCCTGCTGCGCCAAACCGCTTCTTAAGATCATTAAAGTTATGATGAAAAAAAAAAACCTCCATACAGGTATGTCAAATAGGGAGTAAAAATTAAGTTAACATTGCTTTCAAGTCATAATTTGGGTTACTCAATGTGCACCATACCGACTGTAAGTGGCATCCATAAAAGTATAATAAGAATACTAGAGCGCTAACTGCAATATATTCAATGTTTGAAATACGCAGAGCTGTGTGTGTGTGTGTGTACCATCGAAGATGGCTGCCGTAGAGTCGGCCAATCAAAATTTGTTTTCAATGGGGCCCACAATTTACACATGAAAGTTGAGTACAACCAAGTTAAC
This sequence comes from Anneissia japonica, assembly GCF_011630105.1. Lineage (NCBI taxonomy): Eukaryota > Metazoa > Echinodermata > Crinoidea > Comatulida > Comatulidae > Anneissia > Anneissia japonica. Next base: position 84,882 of record NW_022708971.1, on the reverse strand, counting down.
CCGCATGTTGAAACTTGATCGTTGCGGTGTATTGGTGTAATGTACACGATTTCAAGGTGTTTTCTAGCCAAAGATGGTTGGCGGGCCGCACACAGGTTTTGTAATTCATTTTCGTGGGCTGCGCTTTGCCCACCTGTTGATTGTGGTTCACCAAATTGTAGTAGACTAATAAATCCCTCTCGGAGCTTGTGCCTTAACATCAAGTTCCAAAAGTGAAATTTCACAAGACAACAAAAATAATAAAGAATAAGAGAAATTATGAGTGTGACAATGACGATGGTGATTTATTATGATGATAAATGATTTATGTATGATTATGATGGATAGTGGTAGTGATGGTAAATGACGATAATGATAATTAACGATACAGTGTTAACGATGCCGTTACTAATACCAGCGAATAGCAATGTTTTATCACAACACGTTCTACTTATGAAACTAAAAGTGCATGGTTTTTAATATCAGGGAACAACAGTTACCTAGTTTGACACAAACCAGCCTGAATATGCGTAGGTTATTACCGTATCTGCAGCTTAATTCTCACTATACCAAAACATTGATGGTATTTCATCCGAAAATACCTTTAAATACCAGTTATGCATTCATATTGTAGCCACATAAAGGGAAATCGTAGTCATTGTTCTAAACACCATACAAACCTCCAACACAAACACAAGCAAACAAAACAGGAATGTTTCATTCAGACCAATTCACGCATAAGTGAAAATGATTAATTTCGCCCAGTGAACCATAAACGCATTGGTACTGTTATGCAAGCAAGTACTCGCTTAAAATCAATGAATTTTCATCGCTCCTATCTGGCTATAAAAAGGTACAGTATACAGTACTATAGATGATTTTGAATTGTATTGGTTTTAAATTTTATGGAGGAAGTGCTCGCTTTTGTCCACACAACTGAATAATATAATATTGGTTGGAAAGCGTTTAGGTGAATTATATTATCATGGGAGAGGGTGCATGACTCAGACTTACTCGAAACGATAGCATGTATTTAGGCAAACCAATAACTATGTGGATGGGTTCCTGGTGGACGACACGAGCAAAAGCGGGCCTACATGCATAACTGATGGGATAGTAGAGTAATACGCCCAAACGCGGCTCAGGGCCGTGAAAGGTAAAAAAAAAACTGATGCGTAATTTCTTTAACTTTTTAGATTTACCTATAATGTTTATCTGTAGGCTACATTTCTCTTACAGCACTTCCTCCTGTACCCCCATGGCGTTATTTGATGTCCGTTTGTCTTCAATAATAGGAGACAGCCAAATTTCATTAGGAGACCTACTATGGGGGTACAACATTTGTACACCTCCGTGGGTATACAATGGCCACTTTAATAGTCGGTTTGGTTGATAGTCAAAGATTTTTTTTCTAAATAAATTTTAATATGAAAAAATTAAAATTATAAAATATTTTTAATTATAATATTTTTAAATTTATTAAAAATTAAGCCACTATGAATGATAATTGAATAATGAGCAATGTTCACCAACACTTCGTTATTAAAGATTCTACCACATAAATCTTTTTAGAATTAACTCAGAAGATTAAAGAATAATCAATTGCTGTCCAAAGCAATGTCAAGTGTTGGGAAAAATCATATCTTTTATAAAGAAAAAATATTATAATGATGACAAATGAATTAAATAAGAAAAATTTAGTGACATATCTTAGAAAATAAGAGAAACATAAAACAAAGAGTATTAGAAAGTATTAGAATTTACAGATTTGTATATTACAGTGGGTGGTGGTTTTGTGAAAAATATTGTTTGTTATTTTACTGATGTTTAATAGAATGCTTGACAGTACAGTAAAACCTTGAATAGAACCACTGGAAGGGCTTCTTTTCGAGATGGGCACCTTTTCGAGATGGGCTTCTTTTCGAGTCTACTTCTGGAACTAAAGAAGAGGGCATCTTTTCAAATTGAATGCTGTAAAATTTGGAATTGCTGCTATACGACATTTTTCAACTATGGAATTCGAAATTTTGTTTCATTTTTTTTTTAACCATAAAATGATAATTAACCATATCTAATAATATTGATACTGACACGCTATCATAATATTCGTCTATCTGGAAAAAGCCTATTGGCCTCTCTTCGAGATGGGCTTCATTCCGAGATTACTTTTGCAAACTGAAGAGGATGCTTCGTCTCGATGTTAAGCCCATGGGCTTCTATTCGAGGTTTTACGGGATATTTTGATGAGATTTTCTTATGTTTTAATAATCTGTTTTAATAAAATGTCCATTTAGCAGCACAAACCATTTTTTATTGAAAAAAAAATACGAAAAAAAAAAAGCAAACATGACAAATCGGTTACTCATTAAAAAAATCATAGGGTAGTCAAACAATAAAACTGTATTTTGCAGCATGTCAACATTTCAGTACCAAATTGTGGGCTCACTATGAATGGTCTGAACTTTAACTATGATTTAACATATCAATTCCTCTTTTGCATTTGCAATGCATATTTATTCATTCATTTGTATACTTTTCGAGAGTGGTTTTGTCTCCAATTCGTAAATTCTCTTAAATTGTATTGTTGTGTGTAGGGCTACCAATCGAAAGACACTTTGAGGATAAAGGTATAATTAATGTTTCGTAAATAACAACTCCCTGGTTAAATTGCAGAATTTATAAATAGACTGTTATGATTTCGCACTGCCATACGTAAAAGATGAAGTAATCGATATTAAAATTTCAGAATTAGTTTCACAATTCTTATCTTTAGTCTAATTGAACTTATCAAAATCATTGATCGTATAAAATATATTTAGATAAAATAAAAAAATTTCATATTAGATCCATTGATAACATGTTCTAAAATATAATGCAACTTCTATTGAAACTGTTAGAATTTATCATCATCATCATCATCATCATCATCATCATCATTATCATTTCATCATCATCATCATCATCATCATCATCATCGTCATCATCATCATTATTGTGTTTGTTTGTTATTATTATTATTATTATTATTATTATTATTATTATTATTATTATTATTATTATTACTAATGGCATCTTCTTACTATTTCAGGTTGTTGCGATGGGACCATCGTTTGTTTTGAACTTAATTTTGTGTTTATTAACATCAAATTTAATTCAAATTGCTACTTCAATACGCGTATATGACGTACAAGCAAATGATGCCAATATCGGTAGTCAAACGGCGGTTATATCGTGGAAAACTGACACCACGACCGATTCTCTTAACAGCACTATCCGTGGCTTCCGCATCGATGCAAACTACCTCTTTTCAAGAAAGGGGCACGAAATTCTTGATCCTGATATCAATAACGCCACTCTGATGAGGCTGCGCTCGGGTGTAACTTACAGAGCATGCGTAATTGTACTTATTAACAACATGTTCCGTGGGAATAAGGAGATTCATGACAACAGTGCATGTGTAAGCTTCACTACCGATTTCGTTCCCATAAATTCCTACTCCTTGACGGCGTTGGGTATCGCAATATGTATAATCATTTTATTCATTGTTACGCAATTGATTGACTTTTTGTGTCCAAGAGAAGGATCGAAACAAATTGAAGATTTAGAAGAAGGTGACAAAAACGAGTCTAGGAAAAAATCACATAATGTAGCTGAAGATAGCAAAAGAGAGCCGAGTAGATCAAACCGAAAGAAGAGGTCTCGCCGGTCGGATTCCAAGAGAAAACCTCAGACAGACAAGGACAGACATCAGAAAGGAATGAATAAAAAGAAAAACGTGGATGGATCGAAAGGCGGAGGAGGAAAGCATAAAAGCGTCAAAGCATAGTGCGACACACTTTTTTTTGTATTCTTATTATCAATAACCTAAAATTATATATTTTAATTCCTAACTTTAACTAGAGAGATAGGCCAATCTTCCTCAGATATAGTTAACGCCTGCATCAATCTACACATTAGCTCAGTGGTGGAGCGGGGGTGGGGGAGGGAGGTGGTGGGTAATTGTTGGGAAAGGGACCACATCCCATCAGAGAGCTCCAGCAAAACCCAATATTTTTACAGATTGTGAGAGTCTGAAATTAAAATAAGCTTTAAAAAGAGATTTTCCCATCGAACCACCTTAGAGCGGTTCTGGGCAGCAACAGGCCCCTGCCAACTTGCTCTCTCGTTGTAAACCATTTCTGGTGTCAAACCGTCGGACGGGCAAAAAAAAAATCACTGTATAGTACAATAAGATGTATAAGTTTATTCTGCAATTTAATTTCTTTAAAATTGGAAATGAAATAACAATTCCATACACACTAACAATGTAATTATATGTTTATTGATTGAATATCGCTCGATCATCATTGTCTATGTTTACTTTCCCTTGGTTATGTTTTCTATAATGTTTCGAAGAGTGTCACTAGTCGTATTTATAGGCTGATGATTCAAAGAGTTCCTTATACAATAGGCCTATAACAAATGTAATTGTAACAACTTTTTTTTCAACACAATACTGTAATGCATTATAAACTAAACAATCATCGAATCATACCTGCATTTCATAAGAAATGGTCAACTGAAAATGATGACATAGTTAATGTCGAAATATTAAATCCAGACACGATGGCGTGCATTTCGATACTTGGAGTGTGTATTCTATCTTATCTGAGATTATTCAGTGGACCTTTCGGTTTTTAGTAAATTTATGCAAAGATATAATTGCATAAAAACGAAAACAGTAAATAATATTTATCCTCTGTTATATTTTCGTAAATATTTTCATAATAAAATTAATGTACATTTTATTTTGGGTATTTTCTGTTACCGTATCTGCTTGAGGTTGTCGCTTGCATAAAAATAGATCCACATTGCAGGTTTGTCGCCCTCTATAGTGTAAAATGTTGTAACATTTGAAGTATTATTAGAATTCATTATTCATACACCCGAATCGCTAAAAACTTCATTATATTAAAGATATTGGAGGCGGGGTTACAGTTTGGTGTGAGAGGCTTGCCTTCCTAACCCCTAGTCCTAGGCTTTAATTCCCTCTGTGGCCAGGGGTTTTTTTTAAATTATTATATATATTTATAATGACAAATAATTCCTAAATATAGTTTTGTTAACGATTGTACTTGATTTTAGGTGTAAAGATAATGCCACAATATATCTTACCAACAACGAATACCATTTTTTACGTAAACTATGCTATAACTTGCCTTACACCACTGTGTATCTTAGACAATAGGGAGATTTCGCAACCTTACGAAAAACGATAACGAATACGTCATTATCATTATCGTCATTTATGCCTAAAATATTCTTGACAATATGCTATACGAGTATGAATTGCCTCGTTGAGACAGATATGCTACCGTACTGTAGGGGAAGGTTGTCTAAACTTTTGATGACGTAACGGCCCCGGCCCAAAACGCGACAGCGTACGTAAACATGCACGTGCGTGTGTGCTGGGAAAGACAAACGCAGCTCTTGCCTTCATTAGTAAGAATGGAAACAAAAACAAAATTACGTATTATATCCCACGGTTCATTATCCGTATTGCTAAACATCTTTTAAATGTCAATTGTTAATTTAGTATCAGTGATGTGTCTAATGTACAGTATCTTTCTTATCTTCAGTTGAATAGCTCAGTGGTTAAGATGCTTACCTTCTGATCCTGGGTTCAATTTCTGTCACAGCAGAATTTTTTCTCACGACTAAAAACTCCACTCCCTAAGCCTCATAGAGAGACTTAGTTTATAAAGCATCATTCTCATCCTGTAAGTGGTGAGTGTACTTGCTGTTGGATGTAGAGGGAATAAAATCTTCCAAATTTTCAAATATAATAGGCCTAATAATAATTCATTTTTTATTTTAAAAACTACACATTTCCATCGGCGGCACACGTCACGCGTAGCAAATGACGGTGCGTTCATAAAGAAAAGCTTTAAAACAACAGTGTATACAGAAACACAGCAATGTACAATACGGTGAATCAAGATGAACGATAACATTTTTAAAAAGTACTTATTTGTCAAACACCGTTTTTTTATACAATAAAAACGAAGTAAGTGTAAATTTCGTTCATATAAACGAATGTTCATCAAAATTAGGTTTTACAATGCATATCATCTTTTCTCTGTTATATAATCAGAAGACACATACGGAATTATTTAGTATAATTGAGAAGAGGAAAACATACAAGAATGCACAATTAAAGAAGTGCACACACCCATTAAATATGTATAAACTAGATCTAATACAGCCAGGTGCAGGATATTATTATTAGTTGATATTTTTCTCATTTTATTCTTCTCCTTCCTAGATTTTCATATTATCTATTAGTAATATTGTTCATCATTAGTGATCACAGCAACAATGATCTCCAATGGTAAGATATCGATTACCCATCATTAGAGATAGTGTTGTCGTCTCGTGATGGGTAGGCCTACGTTGCGATTAATCGCATAGCGTCCAAAATGCTACCTCACTATATCTCCTTGCTCGCAGTCGTGACCATTCCGATGGATTGTGTGATGTTTCACCGCGGCCTTCCTTGGATTCAGGTCATAAGACAAGACAAAAGGATTATACAACCGTCTTTCTTATTCAAAGCAGTTGTGAATCAACAAGGCTGATGCAACCCTGGCAATGTCAGATCGATAAAGTTTTGTATTAAGTCATCGTAAATAATACCGTACGACAGGCAGCCATAGGCAAGCACAGCTTTTACGTTCAGTAAGTGAAATTTTATATTATCATAGTTATAATATTTTACAACGAATTAAATAAACGCATATAACTTAATATTATATCATGCATTTGAAATTTTATATTATCATAGAATATAATATTTTACAACGAATTAAATAAACGCATATACTTTAACTTAATATTATATCATGCATTGGCTGTTGATCTGGTAACTGTCAACCAGGTCAACGACATTCTCTCCCTTTTAGTTTATTGGCGGCCCTGTTAGAAAAAGTGGATTAGACGCCTACAAATAAACTAAAAAAATAAATTGTGTAGGTATAAGAGACAGACATAACATAATAACATGCATAATTTTGTGTCACGTACATGCCTGCCACTGGCCATAGTGTGATGCTTCTTTCTCGAGAGCACAAGTTCTGCAGCAGACCACAATGGCAGTGGTAGGGAATACTACCACGGGCGAGCAAAGTGGAACCAACAAAGTTGCATTGTGTGTTATTGATTTTGTAATTCTAGTGAGCATGAAAACAGAGTGTTTAGTGTTTGTCTTTTCTCTGCATAAATAAATAAAGAATTAAGCCTAAATTAAACTAGAAGGAAGGCACAGTCTAATCAAAGACCGTTGTATAAGCCTATTTAATTGAATTTACTCTTTGAGTCCGGATTATGAAAATATTCAACCGTTATAGTTTTAAATGCAAAAGCTGGAACGGTGTACAAAGATTTAGGCCTATAATATCTGAACGGGTTTTCCGAGATACAACAAGGTGAAACATAAAGCAAATAAGAAATTATCTTCTTAAAACAGGGGCGGATACAGAAATGTCCAAAAAGGGAACCGGATGTGGGGGCCGAAAGTAGGGCCGATTGATACAACACTGTCGTAGGGGGTCCGGGGCATGCCCCCGCGAAATTTCTGTGTTCTAGACGCCCGAACATAACATTTGAGGCATTCAGGGCTATCATTTTTTTCTTTTTCTCTCTTTTTTTCATTTTTCCCCCTTTTTTTTACCTCCCAAAAAGGGGGGGGGGGGCGGCCCCCCTAAATCCGACCCTGTAAAATATAAATATTTAATTTCCAAAAACGACTGGAAGACATTATTTTTAAAGTGATTGAAAAGAAATACTTAACTTTATAGAGGCTATATCTAAATTCTGTCAAAATGTTTAGGCTAATGCTGTAATTTCACTGTTCCTGGGCTAATGTAATGTATGGTCACTCATATTTTATTTTTGGTATTGTGCCTTTTCCGTATAAGAGGCCGGATACAGGGAGACCAAACTTCACAGATACAAAAGAACACTAAAGCTAATAATGATGGTAAGTATCAAACAAAAACAAAAAAAATGTAGGCTACACAATGAACGAATCCTGCAGCTTTGACAAAATTGGTCCACAACCGGCGTCGAGGGAGTGTCATTTTCACAAGTGAATACACTCAAATCCCACCGGCAAGTTCGATGTAACAACAGCTTCTCTCTCGCCCAGTGCTTCGGGTCTACTGCCGACTGCAAAGAAAATGACGCTTCCCCAGTCCGACGCCGGTTCGGGGCCCTCTTTTTCAAAGCTGCATTAATTACAGCTGATCGTTTGTAATGTCGATTCGTTCAGACTGCCACCAACTGCCACCGACAAATCAGCCGACAGCGTCACATCAGGTATCGCACACAGGGTGAGAGGATTTGGATTCGTCGGCCGACTGTCGTACGTACGGCCGGAGTGTCCGGCTTGTAAATGTGAGGGTGGAAGTGAAAGGCACAGTCGCAGAAAAGACCACTGTTACCATGCTGTACTAAAGCAGGACCTTGGTTTATAAAGCACGGAGTTTGAAATTGATATTAAGTTAATTTTTTATCTCTTTTTTTCTCAGGAATGTATAAACACATCGTTTTGGTTGGCTTACTGTTCACATTGAATACCCTCAACACAATTCAAATCATAAGTATCACAATTACAGACATAGAAGCACACAGCGCTCTTATTTCATGGGAAATTTCTGAACAAGTTGAAGATGTAACAGCTACGTTGACTTTTTCTAGTTCTCGAACGCAGGACCACGTTGTCAGAGATCTACAAGATTTACGGTACATGGCAAACAATTTAAGAGCAAGTGAAGACTATACGGTTTGCGTTTATTACAACAATACCTCGACGACACCTCTCGAATCCTGTAAGGATTTCAGCACGAAGTATTCTCAGTCAAAACTCGCCGCTATCATTGTTGGATCATTCATTCTCTTTGTATTTTTGTTTCTTGTTGCAATCGACAATTTATGCAGACGGGATCACACTCGACAGAAACAGCTTCACGAATTCCTGGCCGGAGGCACTGCAAACTTTAATTCAACAAAGGCTAAGAAAGAAGAATTAATATTTACTGAGATCAGTCTTGATGATCCAGGCCCATCGGCTGCACATTTTAATAACAACAATAACTAGATAAAATAATAAATTTACAATCCTATTAGCAGGCCTATTAATTACTGTTAGTAAATACTAAGAATAGGCCCAATTCTATAATTCTAAATAGTTACAAGTAAATATTTAGGCCTATTTACTTTTATCTAAATATGTTGGGAAGTTTTGTCGTGTTAATTTCTGTTTGAATTGTTTTTAAAATTTGCAAAAAAATAAAATATCTTTTAAAAATACATATTGTCGTTAAAGTTATATTCCATAATATTAACAGATCTTTATATAATATAATTATAACGCACACAGAGTACCTACATAATATATGCAAACATAATAAAATTATAAATGTTATACATTTTATAGGACATTTGTTGTAACAATAAACATAATCTTAATTTCAAAGCATGACACATGTAATAGTGTACGTCTATAATTTTTCGATCTATTTCCGATCTATCAAGTAATATGTGTGCCTAATTTGACAATATTAGTAAGTTCGAAAGCTGGAGGAGAAAATAGAGGCATATATAGGCCTACATATATGTATATATATAATATAATATAAAACAGAAATAGACATAGTTACAAATAAATTGCTTCAGCTTTTTATACCACTGTTCATTCCATACTCCTCTGTTCCTATACACATCT
>NW_022708971.1:70168-73556 GCF_011630105.1 Anneissia japonica | reverse complement strand
TATATATATATATATATATATATATATATATATATATATATATATATATATATATATATATATATATATATTGTACGATGATGTAAGAAGGCTGCACAGGCAAATGATACATAAAATAAAACTCAAAGATGTTATATAATTTGCCACAAATTTATTGAAATTATTTAGCGAGAACTTTCGGTAAACCTTTATCAAGCTATGCCAGATAGGAAAACAAATACAAAATACAAAGACAATAGAGGCTTACGGTGGATATAAAATAGGCCAATGGAATAAATTGACCAACAGACGCAGTAAAGTAACAAAGAATAAATGTTAAGCAATTGAATCAAATATATATAAATATAATATAATATAAATCAAGATAGCCGTTAACACTGTTAAATTATATAATAATCATCAAAGAAAGGGATATATATATATAAATATATATATGATATATATATAATGTAATATATTTACATAATATTTATATATGTATATATATATATATATATATATATATTTGAAAAGTAGTTTAAATTTTAAATATATTAGAGAAAAACATTAATTAATATTTAATTTTATCTTAATCATTTTTGAAAAACAAAGTAAATAATTAGGGCCTATACTTTGGAAGATAATTTTGTTTATTTAGTGTATGATGTGATATATTTCAGATATAGAAAAAATGATGTTGATACTTGGATTGCTGTTGCTGTCATCGACAAGTTACCTCGTAGCCTGCAATCAGATTCAACAGGTTCTTGTCTCTGACGTCAAACCAAGAAGCGCACGCATCGCTTGGACATCAAGCGTAAGCACAGACAGTCCAATAGCTTTTAACCTTACATTATATCGTGGTGTTGTAGATGTTATCATGTCAGAGGTGGTGCAAGACACAATGTTTGTACTGATGGAATTGGAAGCAGATACGCGGTACAATGTCTGTGTCACTTTTAACAATGCCACTCTGGGAGATTCTACAAAATGTCAACAGTTTGAAACAGGTAACAATATGGCGGCGATTTTTGTTGGAGGATTTATTCTTGTTATGTTTGTTGGTGTTGTAATCATTGATCTCGTGTGCAAGAGGGAGAGGGATGAAATCATAAAGAGATCACAAGCCCAGATATTAGCGGATGGATCGATCAATTATAGAACTACGAGAGGTCAAATGGTCGGTCATGAAAACGCTGGGTTTGAGCCTCTAACTTTAGACGACCCAGGCCCAATAGTCGATATGCATCGAAGTTAGTCGACCGATTACTGTCTCTCAACACTACCATCAATATCAGTAAAACATTCCAATCGCAGACAGCACACTGATAATTGTATGTATTTGTTAGGCATTTATTCATTTTGGACACAAGATCAAGGCCATGAAAATTCGATTTTTTTTTTTGTTCTCGGATGGGATTTGAACCCACGATCTCCAGATCACTAGCCTGGCATCATACCTCTAGATCACCGAGCTTGCGTCTGATGGCCAGGGTTTGAATTCGAGTCCAAGTGAGCAGCGGTCTTGCACATGTTGATAGTAATTGTTATTGTTGTAATAGAATAGACAATTTTCATAATTTTTTAAATGTATCAATACTATAATTTATTTTGAGGCAATTAAGTTTTATCGTATCGTTTTGCATTCTTAATAAATGAGCTTTGTGTAATGCCACCATGATTTATAAAATGTTGCCATACATAGTGCAGTACTGTACCGTAGTCAAAGCGGAAGTTTAACAAAAAAATACTTATTAGCGTACACATACATGCCTGCATGATCTTCACTCACTCGTATCATGCAAACAAAGAGTTGACGACTGACTGGCTTCGAGCATAATAAAGGTTTTCTTTTTTTCAAAATGGTTTACATGATCAGCTTTTACTTTTAAATGTATATATATAATTATATATATGTGTGTGTGTGTGTATATATTTTTATTTTGCCTTTTAATCTAGGAAAATATATAGGCCTTATAGGCCTATATAATGTTTAATAAGTGTTTATATATTATATTTTTTCGTTGATAAACTGTTTTATACGACTATAACACCGTTTTTCTTTTTAAAAAAATATATTAAATCAAAATATATTCTTATTAAAAATAATTTGTCTTCTTTTCATAATGTATAGTGTTGCTGCTGTAAATGTCAGCTTTGTTTATGGGCATGATTATAACTTCATTGGCAATTCCCATCCAGGGACGTATCCAGGGGGGAGCCGTGGGAGCCGCGGCCCCCTCCCCCTCTGTACACAGTGTTAAAATTTTAAAACTTATTCTTGAGCCAATACAAATTTTTTCCTGGGATCACTCAAAATGAATACTTCTAAAACATGTAAATATGCATCAGTACACTTTATACATAGGCCTAATAGAACACATAGGCCTAAGCGTGATTTAAAAAAATCTTAAATCCATAAATCTCAGGCGAGCTCTTTTAAGATAGAAATGCGATACTGTGGTTCAATTTCGTTTTCATCCTTTTCCAAGTTTCTTTAAATTTTTGTTTAATAATACTACTACTAATAATAATAATAACAACAATGATGATGATGATGATGATGACGATAGTAATAATTGATAATAATATTAATTGCAATAAAAAATGAAGAAAATTGTGCTAAATGCGAAAAAAAGTTGTGATTTGTTGATTAAAATATAGTATATATAGTTAAAGCTTAGTAAGCTATAGTTAGGCCTAAGTTGTCCTGGATATTAAGCAGATCCCTGATAAAAGATCATGAGAAATTTGTTGGCGTTTCATTTTGACTATAATGGTGATGTGATGATGATGAATTTTACTATATAAAAGTGTCATTTCCGGCCATCTCAAGAGGTACTATTTCCTCAAATTTTCTTACCTCAGCCCCAACCATGGTGGGGCTGAGGTGAGTGGGTCCTCAGTCTGTGAATGTCCCTCCCTGGTTCACCTCGCTTTCGAATTCCTGGATCTGCCACTGTTGATTTATTATATAATTATTTTTGCGCTTATTTATAATGCGTCTCACTTTATCCTCTCAAACAGTCCTAAGAACGTTCAGAGTGCGCTACTTCACAGGGGGATTCGCCCCTTTGACCCCGCCGGGTCCTAAGTAATTCGCATAACGGCTCCCCACACCCTTAAAAAAAATCCTGGCTACGTCCCTGTTCCCATGATTTATTAAAGCATTTTCAGCACTTCAGCACAGTACATATAGCAAGCCATCTTTTAGTTTCGTGTCGAATGCCAAGGTAAACAAACAATAATTGTATACTTAATTAATTAATAGGCTGTTACACAGCGCGGCGTTTGCGGCAGTGGCGTAGAAAAATATTTTTCATTGGGGAGATGTTTGGCGTGTTAGCCAGCAGGCGCGGGGGGGGGGGGGGGGGGGGAAAACTGCCCCCCCCCCGCCGGTTTTTCCCGG
>NW_022708971.1:39636-69209 GCF_011630105.1 Anneissia japonica | reverse complement strand
CAGAGGCCAAAATTGGATACAAGAAATCATGTAATTCATCTATAGCAAGCAGATAAGCTTTGCCTATATGAATAACAGTCATATTGAAATCCCTATATATGAAGTTTTAAAACATGCAACATTGTATACAGTATGTTTACAGAACTGATGATATCGATAACAGGTTTATAAAGCATTCCATCCTAAGTGGCGAATGTAATTGCTGTTGGATGTGAAATTAAAAATAAAAATATAAACAACAGCAAAATAAGAAGATTGAAGTTTGTCATAGTCGTATAATAATTCATTGTCCATTCATAAACAGAAACGTAATTTTTGAACTGGCATTTTGTACAATTGATTACTATTTGTGATTGTTTATGTGAATTGTTTATGTGATTGAGTATGTACATATAGTGATAATACTCAATAGTGAATACTGTTAATGAGTTTGACTAGTATCATGTGCTATGTTTATGCTGAGAAACACTTTGACATCTAGTTGGACCAGCTGTTTGGAAACATCACGTCACTGTACCAGCACTGTCCAGTGGGCGTGGCACTGAGCCGATGGCGGGCCACGCCCATCGTTAGTAATCCCCATCGATTATTGGTACGAAAACGTACATTCAATCAATAAATGTTGTTTTTATCAAACGTAAATATGATTTACCTTTAGTTTCATGTAACATTCGATAGATTTAAAGAAATAAAGAATTTGCTAAAGGTAGACCAGGCCCAAAGGCTAGGCCGAGCTGATTAGGCCAAGCCGTCACGGTAAAAGTTGCTGTTCTAAATAATTGTAGGCAGTCCAAAAGACGTCCGGATGGCTCGCTCGCTAATATACGCATGCACTATCTCGCCACTATATTTCCAGTAATAAATTTATCTATGCTGTCCTACCTATGAAATAGCGTGAAATTTTTGTTTTATTTAGTTTATCTTTAAAATTTTATTTCGTGAAATATTGCACACAGGTAAGAAGTGAACGTGCCACAGTTTTAAACTGATGGACGCAGCCATGTTCGTTGTCTTGTCTCCGGTCACCACAGAGCGGTTCCTCCTTGTTTCTCTTTCGCGCGCTGTGGATGTCTACTTCCAAAGTGATGGAAATACCAACGCGCTGATTGGCTGACTTGGCTTTTCTGCACAAAGCATGAGACGTAAGCATCGGATCGGAGTTTAGTTTGCTAATATAAACCTAATCCCGAGTAAATCTTAATGCTTTGCATCGGCTGTACCGTGTATACAAATACACTCTTTTTATACTACTACTATAAAACTAGGCCTTTTCTAGATAGAAGCAAGGACTAGGCTAGCCTAGGCCTAGATGGGATGATGATGGAATGGAACTGTAGGAATAAGCCCAGTCGGCTGGCGTTCGGACGGATGGTAAACAAGCCTAGGCCTATATAAATTGCCTTCGGGAGAAGGAGTGTTTTGTAAAAAAAAAAAAAAAAAAAAAAATTCAGGTCGGGGGCTTTTCTGACGGTCGGGTGGGGATACTAACCAATTGTTTTATTTTACGTGGCCTAATTTTTCATTTTTGTCAAAAAGTGTCTATAGTGTGGTGAATTATGGTTTAGGTTTTTTTTAATAAAGTTTCAAAAATTTCTATGTATGTGGAAAATGTAGTTGATTACCAAAGGTTACAATTTTTATTTTGAAGACTGCATGGTCTAGGAAGTGTACATTTTTTTATGGGGCAAGTTTCCAAGGGCGGGTTTTCTGGGCGAGTTGACTGCCAAAGTGCGAGCCAGCGTGTTATTTGATCACAAGTGCGAGACATATCACAAGTGTGAGCCAGCGAGCCATGACGTCACGACAATAGATAGAGTACAATTCAAAAAACAACTATAGGTCTAATAATGAATTATTGTGATGTTAAATAGACAATGTTAGCTATCGAAGAGCGATGTTGTTTTTCATTGGGACCTTCGACCCTTCAAGGATAGGCCTATACCATCCTAGCTAGTCTAGGCCTAGAGTAGGATAAGGCTAGCGCGACATGCGGACGTTGGTACGAGTAGGTTAGTCTACACCCACCGACAACACTTAAACATTGCCAGCTATTGTCAAGTGGGCTATTGCATCATTGATGCTCTCATTTTTTATTTTATTAAAATTGGAAACGTACTAAACATATCACTGCAAAGGTTTTTGAAGGTGGGAATTCCATATTTCGAATCGGAAATTATCGGAGAACATTAGCCGACTGTTTGCTTTTTTGTAATACTCTAATCACAATAGATAGAGACGTTAGCCAGTTGTGCGAGGTATCGGCTGAGATTTGTGGAGTACAATTCAAAAAACAACTATAGGTCTAATAATGAATTATTGTGATGTTAAATAGACAATGTTAGCTATCGAAGAGCGATGTTGTTTTTCATTGGGACCTTCGACCCTTCAAGGATAGGCCTATACCATCCTAGCTAGTCTAGGCCTAGAGTAGGATAAGGCTAGCGCGACATGCGGACGTTGGTACGAGTAGGTTAGTCTACAAACGTCGCCTAAAATAATTGATTTTACCCGGCAGAACGAAAGAAGGAAACTCCGCTTTTCAGTCTTCTTAATAGGCACTCGTTTTTTGTCAAACAATGACCTTTCAGAGGTCAAATTGCTGTCAAGAATATGAATTGGCTGCTTCGCAGCAATTAAGTTATTGAAACATTGCCTATAATATAATCCTGACGTCAGCCAAGAAGTTATTTAGCCTTTCTCAAACAAAGCTGCATGTTTAACTAACAAAGAAAGACAAATTATATACGTAATTATATTACATAGCCTATGTAAATACGAGTACGTGATTGGTTGAAATGGCATCACGTGACTAGCGCTACGAGGATCAGAAACATTATATTTCCCCGTAGGTTAATATAAATTTGAAAAGTGACCAGTCTCTGACGTCACCAGATTACACCCGCATTGCGCCCGTAGAATGCTAGTAGAATGCTAGTCGGGCTATAGTCAGGACTATATTTTCCCTCAGCGCTGCGCGCTTTTCGGGAAAATATAATCCTTCAAAAAAAATATAATTCCCTCGGGGATATCAAATGTTATATTACACCTCTAAGCAGGCAATATCTGTATAATAATGCGCCTTTGGAAAAATATATTTCTTCACAATGAAATACTTCTATGCAACAAATTCCATTCACTCACCAAACTGTCTACTTATATCATAAACCTCTACATAAATATCTTCATAATTACAGTACAAAATATTTCAAAAAGTTACGTATACAACAAACCTTACAACAACCATATTTCCTTTAATATCACTGTACACGACATTACACCTTTCCTAACTGTTAAGTGAACATAACAAAAAAGGTCTATGATGATGCATATAACTAACTCTAACTTTAAATGTTTTTCTTTATGCTCAATACACATAACAACACTCCACACAACCTCCACCCACCGACAACACTTAAACATTGCCAGCTATTGTCAAGTGGGCTATTGCATCATTGATGCTCTCATTTTTTATTTTATTAAAATTGGAAACGTTCTAAACATATCACTGCTAAGGTTTTTGAAGGTGGGAATTCCATATTTCGAATCGGAAATTATCGGAGAACATTAGCCGACTGTTTGCTTTTTTGTAATACTCTAATCAGAGTCTAAGAAAAGGTCCCATGACCCCAATTTTTTCAGATAAGGCAACACTTTCCTATTTGGGATTTTGACAAGCGCCCTCATGTGGATGTGCTCCTAGCTAGCAGGGACAATTTACTGTGTAGTAGTACTCCCGGTGTTTTACCAACTCCGGCCCGCCAAAGATTTTGATCCGGCCCGTGCAACATTGCTAAAAATATATCATTTATATTTTTCGGCCAATTTTTAGAGAAAGTTTTTCTGTTTTGAGCTGGATTTTGAGGTATTGTCTGTGTAAGTAAAAATACTTACAGTTACAATATGGGCATATTGTTTAATTTCCATCTCGTATCCATTTGTGGTGGTGGTAGAATCGGTATTAACCAGGGCTGCAGTTGCATTATTACAGTGTAAAAGTGGGGGAGTTACACAGTGTCATATTTAAAGAAAAGGGTTGGCACTAAAAACACTAAAACATTTTTGAGCACAGAAAATCCACTCAGTTAAAACAGTGCCAGTTCCAGAAATCCTCCATTGCCCAAGATTCCTAAAAGTGGTCCATAGGTACCTTAGCCTCACCATGGTTTGGGATGAAGTGAGCAAATTTTAAAAATAGACATGTCTAGATGCCTAGAAATGGCACTCTCAGACTGTAAAAATAATATTTTTCCCCGATGAAGTCATGACCCCAAGCCTTCCCTGGATCCTCCCCTGGCACTGCCAGTGGATCCCTCCCCCCATCAGTCACAGTTCATTTTTGAACAATGGCACTGGCATCAAAATATTTAATGGGCCGGAGTTGGCTTGCAGGTCGGCGGTTGAATACCGGGCTATATACTATGAGTACTGTACATTAGTATTTACCGTAGTTCATACTGGTAACTACTGTATAGTATTCTTGGAAAGGTTAGGCTTACTTAGCTATAAGCCTAGTATGAAAATATGAAATTATCAATTCCCAATCATATAGGCTATGTTCACATACACCATCTAACTGTTAGTGGGATCCAGATTAATAACGTACAGTACGTGCTCACAGTTGCGTTCATACTGTACAAGAAAATCCCCAATCCAGATATCAAGAAGATAATGGTGGGAATCCCTGTGTAATTACTCAATTGGAAATGCGTGAAGTCTGATTGGTTAATGAAAGAAATGAGGTCAACTTGCTAACTAGAAGCGTTTTCTAACCGATAGCGTATCTACTTCCTGGAACCGGTTAGCGCTAACTGATAGGGTGTTCTCGCATGTGTGCTAATGGATCTGGCTAACAGTTAGCTCCCGAACTTGATATTAGGTTCTAGTGTGAACCTACTGTAACCAAGGTGATACCAAGTTTAACAATTTGTTCTTCGAATTTCTTTTGCAGGTCTAAAATGTTGCTTATCAAAAACTTTGAAGAAAACAGGAATACAGGTGTGATGTAGTTTTGTTTCTTTATTGTCAAATGTGAAAATTGGTAAAAAAAAATAATGGAACTGTATGGAAAAACTATTAAGTATATCAGCTTTACTTGAAATGACTACAAGTTCATATCAAAGCTGTCTGCAAATGTTTAACCTAATACCCCCTTCACACTGAACTATTTCGCACTACATTCTGGAGAACGGGGTGGAACGGGGACGAACGGGATATGAACAGAATGGACGTAGTAGAGACCGAATACAATCTTAGTACGAACGGTATGAACGGGCAAGGACGAGAATGGTGGTCCAGAACGTCAACCATGTTTAAAATTTGATTGCATTCTACCCGTTCAAAAATAGGACTGAGTATGGTCGTATTTCGGACGAGATTCCTGTACTGAAAACGGAATTGCCGTACTGCGAACATGGAACAGGTCAAAAACGAGCTGAACATTGTGCGAACGGGGGAAAAATAGGTGTACGAGCTAATGCAGATGCTGTTATGTTCCACCCCGTCCTGCCCGTTCTCAGACAGACCTAACTACATTCCATTACGTCTTCACTGTGTTCTTAAGCTGTGTTAACCAGTTTATACGTTTGTGATGCGTTGCTATTCAGTTCTAAAAAGTTCTTGCTCGGTTTTTATTCAGATCTACTCCTTTCTACTACATTGTCAGTACGTTCAGTCCGTTTTTAGTCAGATCTACTTGTTTCTTTTACATTGTCAGTACGTTAAATCCGTTTTTAGTCAGATCTACTTGTTTCTGCTACATTTTAACTACGTCCACCCCCTTTGCAGTCAAATCAGCAAAGTTTTTGTTATAAATAGTGCAGATCAATGATGCTCTCCTCATTTGGAAATCAACTCTCTGTCTGAATTGATATATTATTTTACCATGAAGCAAGTGCAAATGCCCTCAACACTAAATATAATAAATGTTGGTTTTCTGAAATTGATAGTAGAAGCAGGGCAACAATATGAAAAGATCAGAGAACGAGAAGAAAAAGAAAAACAGAGGTAGATGGGCCAGCATCGTCATCAGGAAAATCATCAATTTATTTCTTTGAGGTTCCTCTCCCTTTCCTTTTCTGTTTCCTTGGCATGTTTACTATAGCAAGTACTGAATCGAAATGCGAACAAGCTAGATATGGGTCGTATTTACAGCAAATCGGACAGGAACATGACCCAGAACCCCGTTCTGAACGTGTTAAAGACTGCTTGAGAACGCAGTGCAAACGGGCAAGACTGAGCATTAACTGGTTTGAATGGACACGTCGTAGTGCGAACCGTGTAGAAACTTCCTAGAACGGGTTGAAACTTACTGTGAACAGGGTTAAACGGGTTGAGGATGGATTGGAACTTGTTAAGAACGGACTATAAACGACATTGAGCGTAACGTCTTCCCGTTTTAAATGTTGTGCGAACGTTGTACAAACCGTCTGCAATCGTAATGGACTTACTTCAAACTGTGTTGTGTTGTAGTAATAGCCAAAATTTCACGTTTGAACCCGTCCTCATCCCGTTTCATGAAATTTTCAGAACGGGCAGAAACGTTCTTCAAACAAGTTCAGTGTGAAGGGGGCTTAAGCAAAGCAGATGCTTGTGTGATTGAGTTTCTTACCTGTCAGGTCCATGGGGCCTAAATTGGTACGGCAAGATTACTCATGACGCTTAAACTGCAGTGGTGATCTTTTCCTATTATTCAACCTTATTTCAACCCCTCCTGTTATACTCCTACTTTTGAAGTCCTTAGGTAGAGGACTCTAAAACCACCATAACCAGAACAAAAAATAACTATCATAAAAACTAAAATTTCATCTTTTAAATTATTATTTGTAACTGCTAAACTGTGAAATACTGTAAACATTTCTTTGTTAAATCCACTCTAGAACATTGATTAAGTTACTGTGCAAGGATGACTAGGACCATTCAGTGTAAACAAAGAATACTAGACTACAATAAAAAATATAGAATTTAAACTTTTATATAATAGAATTAGAACATAAGTCATTGTTTGCTTAATATTGTACAGATTTTAAATTTCAAAGTATATTAGATGATTTTGACTGATTTTTTCAGGTTGAACCACTATTTTTAAGTAACACTTTAACAGGAACAGCAACACGTCTATATGCTGCAGAAGCAAAAGTTCAGTTTGAGAGGAAGAAGCCACATGTTAATATTGGAACCATTGGGCATGTTGACCATGGCAAGACTACGCTCACAGCAGCAATTACAAAGGGCAAGTCTTACGAATCCTCATTAAATATCTGCAGTGTAATGTGTAATTGTTTTGTGATAATCGGATGAATAATTTAGGACCATTTGGCTTTCTACATTAATGACTAACCAATGTAATTTTGCATGTTCATCATGGTGGTATTCACTTAATAGCATATTTTCCTTACGTACAGTACGTACACAAGGAATGTAAGGCATTCATGCTCAGACCACTGTGTAGACGCACTTACTCCAAAGGTCGCAAGTAAATACAACCTTTAATATGACCAGACCTTTTTTCAAAATATAATTACCTACAAATGAGTGCCAAAATAACATTTCCTGTGATGTTTAAACCTTTTCACGATGTTTTCACAATTTTGTTTGCAATTTCAACAATTTGTGTGCAAAATATACTGTAACCGTTGAGAGACAAGTAGTAATTATCACTTCCAGGCAGGAAATTTGCATTGTTACTTTTAAGCTTTTAATTAGCGTTAAGAGTAAGAAAAAATGTTATACACTTGGTAAGCATCATGAGAACATTCATCGAAGTAATGCGAGCATAAAACTTTTTGGCTGTTGTAACTTAACTTAACGTGGAAGGACGGCTGAACATGACTATTAATAGATTCATTTATATTAGGCCTGGTAATCCATGCACATATTGGGAACGATGAATTCAAATTGGAATATTATCGTTGATAAGAGTTATTTAAAATTAATAATGTTACTTGAACTCTGAATCTCTTTAACAGTCTTATCCGAAGAGGGAGTTACAAAATTTCACAAGTATGATGACATTGATAAAGCACCAGAAGAAAGGAAACGTGGAATTACAATTAATGCTGCACATGTGGAATATGAGACCACAAATAGACATTATGCTCATACAGACTGTCCAGGACATGCAGATTATATTAAGGTACATGTATGTAAATAATAAGAGACTATAAGCAATATATTTTCGGTTTTGAGTACACAGGAAATAGAAGTCAAAGGAGCCATTATTTCCTGAAAAAATGGCTTCTAAGGCTTCTATTTCCTATTGTGTAGGAAATTACTTGACTATAATTGCTTTACTGTATAAGTCAGTTGTGGCATCCATCACCTTTTCTATGGCTTTTTATAATCAAACTGCTGGTTGTAGAGTGGTTGCTATAGGCCCTACTGTATATAATAAATCCATCAAAGTGCTGGTTGCTCAGTGATCACTGTGCATGTGCATTAGCTGTGTGTAATGATTTCTTATTAGTACCAATTAGTACACACACTGACACTCTTCACTCAGCTCTTTGCGATACTTGGTGATATGGAGATGAATAAGTTGATTGTGGTTAATGAAGTTTATGTAGGGTTATTACAGTATCTCCTGGTAGACATTTCTTTAATAGAATAAAATGTATTGTAAACATTTTATGAATTTTTTCAGCATTGCTTATTTTTTCAGTTTTATACGTCAATCACATTGTTATCTCATAACTATTATGCTTTTCTAGGCCTTGCCTAGGATGGTCTAGGCTTCATTCGTTTTAGCAAATGCCGTAGAGCAAGATTTGTTAAATATTTAGAATAGACCATAGTACTGTAGGACTTGTGGGCAATAGCAAAAACAATTAGGCTTAGGCTACAATAGATGGCATACAGTACAATACATTGCAAACACAACACCACTTTCCAGGATGATGGCCCAGGTCTCTGGAGTCTAGAGAGTTTTCTTGGGCATGTTTTTAAGTTCTTACTTTATTAATACAGTACCTTTTTAACAATGTTCTACTGTACTCTAGGCCTAAATCTGTGTAGCTTAGCAGTGAGCTGGTTTAACTGTAAGTTCCTATGATTATCTAGTCTAGTCGTTCAGCAGGCCAGAACTAATATCTGTTTTAATTCAAGTACCAGTAGTTGGGCAGAAGCGACCTGGGCTAGCCTAGCCCTAGTCAAGACATCTGCATCTTCAATTTAGAAAATTTCCCAAGATTAATTAATATGCATGATGTTAGCAAATCACATCATGCATATGATATCACACATCAAATTTGATGTGATCCTACACATGAATGATTAGGGAGTTTTTCGTAGGCCCTAATCTGAAAAAAAAAAAAAAAATGGAGTATGGGATGCCAATTAAATTAGGTATAGTGCGCACTAACTGCAATACAGAGTGAGTAATCCAAAATTAGGGCCTGGAACCTAGGCTAAGACCAAGGGGGCCCATGGAGAAATTTCACAGAGAGAGGGTCTACACTACCAATTTTGAAAAATTTAGGGTGGGAAAGGGGGGCCACCCTAGCTGGTCCCTCTTGAATCCACCACTGGTTGTATTGTAACCATTTTTTGTGTATTTTACTGAGACCAGATAAATGAAATGAAATGAAAATATAAATCTTCCAGAAAATAAGTTCCATATTTGCATGTTTTTACTACTGTACTCTTAATAATAAGGTCCATATTTGCATGTTTTTACTACTGTACTCTTAATAATAACCCATATTTGCATGTTTTTACTACTGTACTCTTAATAATAACCCATGGTATTTGCATGTTTTTACTACTGTACTCTTAATAATAACCCATATTTGCATGTTTTTACTACTGTACTCTTAACAATAACCCATATTTGCATGTTTTTACTACTGTACTCTTAACAATAACCCATATTTGCATGTTTTTACTACTGTACTCTTAATAATAACCCATGGTATTTGCATGTTTTTACTATTGTACTCTTAATAATAACCCATATTTGCATGTTTTTACTACTGTACTCTTAATTGTCTCCCAGACGTCAGTGCCAAAGGTATCACCATGCACATAAAAATAGAATAGATTTTGTTAACAAAGCTCATTTATGCAGATTTCTTGTTAGCGGCTTCTTCCAACTTGGGACCCCAAGCAATTTGTGTACTGTGGGTTACTATATGATTACTGAGTGTAGCTCGTAACAACAGCAATTTGTCTACTGTATGTTAGAATATGATCACTGGTGCAGCTCAGATGGAAGGAGCCATTTTAGTTGTTGCTGCTACGGATGGACAAATGCCACAGACAAGGGAACACTTGCTTCTTTCTAAACAGGTAACAATTTATTATCATTCTGTAAGTTTACGTTATGCATACAGTATGTAGTAGTATGTATTTTTTTGCTTTGACATTTTCAATGGGAGATGACAGGGAGCCCTCCCTTAGATATGCCACAATCTGAGG
Organism: Anneissia japonica; assembly: GCF_011630105.1. Taxonomy (NCBI): domain Eukaryota; kingdom Metazoa; phylum Echinodermata; class Crinoidea; order Comatulida; family Comatulidae; genus Anneissia; species Anneissia japonica. The sequence goes on along the minus strand of NW_022708971.1, from coordinate 58,799 downwards.
TTTCTGTGCTTCCATTGAATGCTTTCTTTGGAAGTTTGAATACAATTAGAGGCAATTACACTACAACACTAGGTATTATTTGATTACAGTATTTTAGAACTGGGTTATCTCTCATATTTTTCTTAAATGTAATGTCGGGACGAAATTTGCTAAAACAACGGAGGATGTAGCAGTGTGTATTTTTTCTTTTATCAAGCCTTTAAATTTATTATTTGAATCAATGCATTTTGCTTTTTTTTTTAATTTCCTGTAAATTAAAATAATACAGTGCCTAGCATACTGTAGGTCATTAACCTAAGATGCATTCCATTTGCATCTACCATATTATTTGTTGGTAGGTTGTTTTCCCCATGGGATTTAATCAGTGTATTGTACATTCTTGTTGTCTTAGGTTGTTTGTGTTTACGAACTTTCAACGAAACCGGATAAGTCAAAAATGACATAATGCCCAGAGGGTAGGTCATTAGATCGCTCGTTTACGAACCCAAAGTTATTCGGATACGGACTGTATAGGCCTTTCATCGCTTAGCCTTCCTCAGCCCAACAAGGCAATTCAACAACGAATTGCCTCGCCTTGCCTACGCTCGAACTCCAACCAATTCTAAAAAACCCAGGCCTTAGAAACTAGAGCCTAGCCAACTGGGAAAATAAAAAAAAAAATTACAAAAAAAACAAAGGAAAATAAAATAGCCTACGGACTTACTACTACTAGTTCCACTGGTGTTCAGAGCCGACAACGACGTGTCAACAGTTTGTGGGGGACAAGAGATGGGTCATTTCGTTCATCATCTCAAAATACGGCCATTCTGTTGTGGGGGGGGTCGTGACTTCCCGTTGGAGTCCTTTTCCTGGGTGTATTTTTTTGCGCAGGTTCTTGCATTTGGTATTCTATCTGTGCGTGCGTAAAGTTATAACCCATTTCCCGCATCTTTATAAGATAAGATTTCTTTATAAACGGCGTTGTTCCGTCGGGTTCCGTCAAAACCATTTTGTATGGATGTCGTTCCCCATATGCTAATTAACGTTTGGGTTGCTTCGTCAGTCCACCCACTCTGTTCAGCTGCAGCCATTGTATATAGGGGTATATCGTTGTAAAAATAAACTTAATATTTGGATAATATAATTTATATATATATATATTTGGGTATATTTTATTGAGATAAAAAACATCAAAAACACAATCTTTGGCAGCATTAAGCTGAATTGTAGATTGGGTAATTACAATAAAATCTATAAAATTTGTGATAAGACTAATAAATATACAGTATATAAAAATATGACACAGTTAAAAAACACTAAAAATACAAAAATAAAAAACAATTTTACATCACACTTTACTCCTGAGCTATATATAATATCCAGATTATTCAGACTGGGGGGTTCATCCGCCACAGGACCTCACAATGAATTGAGAATTCGTGCCATGTAAGGTATCGGGCTATTTTTGTATCGGGATTTAGTACATTTGTATTCACTATATTGTTTTTTATTTGGTAATGACATATTATGTGTAGTATTGTTAATTGGGAACCAGTGCTTAAATTTTTCCGAATTTGCAGTTTTCTTTGCAAATGTTTTGCAAAGTGAGGTCCTGCGGTCAGACAAACCCTCCAGTCCAAGAGTTAGTAGCGCATCCTCATAATTAAAAAAATTATCGGCAAGGATAATATGGCATACGCGCCTTTGAACGCGCTCTATGGATGTGCTTTGTTGTTTAGTGAGGCCAGGGTGCCACAACGGTGCAGCATACTCAAGAACCGGCCGAACATAACATAAAACATGCAGAAGTTCATTGTAATTAAGTCCGGCTCTTTTTAATGTTATCAAAATAAATAGCTTTCTATTTACCTTCGCAATTATAGCATCTGTGTTACTCTTCCATTTAAGATCATTGTCTATTAGGACTCCTAATAATTTGACTGTGTCAACTAGTGGAAGAGTTTCGTTAGCAATGTGGAGGTCGATGTCTGGAAGGGGTCGACGACCAAAGAAAAATCTAATCACCTGGCATTTAGAAGGATTGAGTTTAAGTTTGTTATTAGTAGCCCATTCATGGAGATCATCAAGAATAGTTTGGAAGTTACTAGGGCTTTCTAAATGTTTGGATTCGCCAATTGTTTGGTCGTCAACATATTTCCAGGCATCGACCCCCAAGGTGCCAACATCATTCAAGGAGTTATTTATACAAACTAAAAATAATAAAACGGCTAACAGAGTTCCCTGGGGGACTCCTCCTGTAAGAGTGGTCCATTCTGACAGAACACCCTTATAGGTAACTCTTTGCTTTCTTTCAGAGATAAAGTCAACAATCCACTGAACTATTTCAGGTTGGGCCTCCATGTTTAAAAGTTTTATAATGGCAATGTTGTGGTCTATCAAATCAAAGGCCTTGGAGAAGTCAGTCAGTACCAGTGTACTGGTAGTGGCTGGCCTCTCCAAGGCACTCATAACACTATGATAGATATCAACTAGACAGTGGGTGGTAGACACACCTTTCTGATTACCATACTGCCGTTTGTCTAATTTGGTTTTAATACATTCAGTTAAGCTTTTTGCAACCCGCCCTTCCGCTACCTTTGCCAAAATTGAGGTAAGGGAAATTGGTCTTAGTTTTGAAATAGTAGCAGGGTACTGTTTAGGGACCGGAACTACATTAGCTTCCTTCCACTGTGTGGGTCCGGAAGGGAGATAAACATTGGCAACAATAAGATAGGGGGATCTTCTAGGAAATCGTGGGTGATTTACAATGAACCACTGAGCTTCAATATGCTCAGGAACAATTATTCCTTCAATAGGTTTCACTTGTAGGCCATCCTTAAAAAATGTAAGGATTCCACCACCAGGTCTGTTACACCTCGGTTTGCTGTATGTAAAATAACCATGCACGTCATAAAGTTCAGGGGCAGTATCCGTTGTTATCCATGATTCCGTGACACAACAAATGTCGGGTCCAATTTCATTCATCATAATATTAAATTCATCTTGTTTATTCAGGATAGAATAAATTTTATAAAGTGAGGACTACTCTAGCGATGTCACTGGACTAAGGCATGGATGATTGCGGACTCAAGTGCTTAATCTGAATAGATTTCTCATAAAAGTAAGGTCAGTTGACACCATGCTGTGGGCTATTGCGCCCAAGGCAGCCTCCAACCCTCCAAACTTATCCGGAAAGGATAAGCCCGGAAAGTCCAGATGTTTTAGTAATTACAGCTAGTTGAGGAATGATTAATTATCACCTTAGGCTTGAGTTATCCGGTTTTCGAAAGTTCGTAAACGGGCCCTTATAAAGGGAGGTATCCTGTCTACCCAAACAAATTGAAGCCCCCTTTTTTAGTTTCCGAAAGTAGCCTTGAAAAGAAGCCCATTGTCAAGATAGCATGGGCTTCTTTTTGAGAAAGTACAGTACATACATTTTAGGCCTACATGAATTTCAAAGAAACAAAATAAATTAAAAACACGCTTGTATTATACAGTAATTTAGGTGCTGGTTAATACACTCCATGATACAGATTGATGTTACATTGGCCCTATTTATTGTTTTGTAGTAGTAATTTCCAAAATATACAGTATTTATTTTGAAAAGAAGACGTCCTCTTTACTTTGCAAAAGTAGCCTTGAAAAGAAGCCCACCACTTGGTATACCACAAACAATGAAATTGAATTGGCAAGTTGAATCAAATTGAGATGTCCAGTGAGAGGAGAGCAGTACCTCAGCCTGAGGGCCGTGGCTATCAGCCATCCGGCCATCCCATCAGATTACCTGCTAACATGATGCACTAACTTATATGGGGCAGCATCTACACTGTTCAGTTTTGATCGAGCTTACTCCACTGACGGGAGATCTGGTAGGCTGCTGTCCTAATCAGAAGTTAAGTAATAGTTGGATGGAGTATTTAGTTTCAAGATTTATGCTGGAGGAACACCCAGATCCATATCTGATCGGCATGGGATGGTTTATGGCATTACATTATATCAAGATGGGTGACTTGATTTCTGGACTATGACTAACTAGAATCTTTGTTGGCAATTCCCATTTGCCGCTAACTACATCTGGAACTGTGATATTGACTCCTCCGCTATTGGTTTCTCTTTTATTCCTTGGCATATGCGAACATTATTTACTATTGGACAGTTGGTGAATGGACAGTTGGTGAATGGACAATCATATTTTATCCTCAATTTGACCTCACATGAGTTTTTGTTAGGTTTGTTAAGCACAGTGTCCGTGACCGCAATGCTATCCAGAAAGAGGTGCAGCATGTTATATATATTTTTTATTTTACTGATAAATAGTCTTCTCTTTTATTCAGATTGGTGTGGATAAGATAGTTGTCTTCATAAACAAAGCCGATGCTGTGGATGAGGAGATGCTGGAGCTTGTGGAACTTGAAATGCGTGATGTGTTGAATGAATATGGATATGATGGCGAAAACACACCAATCATAAGCGGTTCTGCATTGTCAACACTTGAGGTAAATTTAATTTGTTAGAGGGCAGTCTAGTACAATGGACCTTTTTGCTAAGCTTTGCCCCTTGGATAGTCAGGCATAAGGGAATTTCATATTTTTTCACTTGTCAAGTTGTCAAGTTGACAAGTACCCTTGAAAAATGCACTTGTCCTGAAGACAATTTTACTTGTCCCAGTATTATTGTGCAATAATCATAAAAAATAACACAAAAGTAAAGTATTTTTGCTGTGGCCATACAACATTAATAGGCCTACATGCATACTGCATTGATCATGCAAAATATTTTTCTTTCTTTTTGTAATTTACAAGAATTTCAATAATGTATAATGTGGAAAAATTCAAATAAAATAAACATTATTAATAATATTCTATGTATGTAAGAGTGTGTTGATCGTTTTCTTATTGCGTGCTTAAAAGCCGTCGTCATGACAACTGAGAGTAAAAATTTCTCAGGCATGGTTGATTCCCACAATACGCGAGTTCTAAGCCACACACAGGACTGTGTTTTATGACGTTATTTTGGGGAGGGGGGTGGCCTTATCATAGTACCCGTTTGCAGATCTTAATCAATTCTAATACTAACTTCAAATGTATTTTTTTTGGTCTTTTTTTTTTGAGAAGGATACAAATTCAAATAGCATGGAAAGACCTCTAGAAAAATAGATGCAGAATCGTAAATACTTGTGTTCCTACTATCAAGGCCTCAATTTGCTGCAAAATATCTGTGGAAATCGGCTCATATATTTTTGAAATCCGGCAACACATTTTTGGGCCTAATATTTACGCAGGGAATATTTTACAGCCTGACACATTCTCATTTTATTTATTGCAAAATAAATAAAATTGCTTATCTCTCAACGAAAGACAAGTACTGTAGGCATATAACTCCTACAGTGTACCCAAAACCTTCGATTTATAAAACACGTTTTACAAGATTTGAGTTTTATATTCACATTTTCTCCATCACTTAGCAGTGGATGATTTTAAAATTACTTTAACAACTTTAAAAGCCAATTTAACTACCCTTTCTTAACCTGTCTAGATTGCCTTCCCCACACGCGCAAACAAAATAGACTAGGCTTTTTTCAAAGTCGGTCTAATGGCTGGTGTTCATATTCGTACTCGAAAGTACAGTAATTACTAGTCTTGAAGTCCAGACATTTCATGTCGTCCAACTCAAATAATCATCTAATAACTGTGTGCCCAAAGTCTTTAAATATGTCTGGTATTTATAGACCAGACCAGTGCAAATTTATATTGTAAACAGACCACGTGCAGCGGGCCCAGACGGCTGATGACTAACAAGGTATCGTGCGAAAATATGTACCTGCTGTAGGTCTAATTTGTACACATATGACAGATCTGGCTAACATTTAACAATTAAGAATTAATTTTCAATCTTTACTGCAGAAAATAACAAATTTTATAGTGAGTAAGCCTACATTTTTTCTTTTAAACCGTCAATAAATCGCGGGAGTGTTTGGGACTCTTAACTTGATACACGCAGTTCCGTGCGTAACTATGGCATAGTCGGTTTTTTGTTTGATATCTCTTTGTGCGCTGACAATTTGTCAATAAAATATGTTGGGCATTGTCAAAATTCGGACCTTTTATACATACTGTAAAAGCCTTACACATTACATGGTAAAGTAGCCTATTCTAAAAGTGCTTGTCCACGGACAAGTGGTCCCTAAAATTCTTGTTGTCAAGTGGGTTTGCTCATGCCTGATAGTGTTCCTAAGGTCCCACAAAACAATAACATAAATGTATGCAAGCATGGCTTTTTTTGGGACAACATATGTGTTTGTAGGACACATGCATATTCCTAGCTCTGTTCTGATTGGTCAGTTGTTAAGCTTGATTGACATTCCAGAAAGGTCCATCTGTGGTAAACGCTGTGATTTTGCTGAACTCTGAATATCTGCACCTGAATTTTGTTCCACGTTTGGTTACATCTGCTGCTCTTCTTCATGTTTCAGCTGGAGATTTTAGCCATTTGTCCTGGTTCAAATCCGGGGGTGGTGGGGGTGAGGATGTGTGTGCAGTGGGTGAGATCCTACCCCCCTTTATTGCATATAGAAATAATTTATATTTTATTGTAATGTTGATGTCAAATAAATCAAAGTTAATATGATACACTCACACAGCCCATCCATTTGTGTCATAACAGAACGGTTGTCTATTGTACCCAAAAGTGAAAACTTAAAAGTGAAAAGCACAGATAGTGGCTTTAATTCATATATCATTTCCAAAAACTATCCTTGGATGCTTTACATATCATCCACCAGGCCTCACATTTTTTCAACTTTGCTTGCAGTTTTACCTACAGTAGCACAGCAAAATCCTGCTTCGGCCCCAGTTAGTACCGTCAGACTTTTGTAGGTAATTCACACCATTGAAATTAAAATCAATTCAAGTTGCATGTTCAAGTACTGTGTTATGTTATGAATGTTGTAAATAAATAAATAAAAACCTATAACAGTTTATTAATTAATTTTTTTTAAATGTTAAGGATAAAAATGAGGAAATTGGTAGGAATTCTATCTTGAAGCTGTTGGACACTGTTGATGAATGGATTCCTTTACCGCTCCGTGATGTGGAAAAGCCATTCATGATGCCAGTAGAGATGGTGTATTCAATTCCAGGTTGGTGTTTTTGTTTTTTGTTTTTGTTTTTTTATATAGTGCAATAACAAAAAATAGCTAATTCAGGTGTCCCTACTCAAGAGTGTTACAAATTCACTAATCGAATGGTTGCTGCATTAGTTTCAAACCATTGTCCAGAGCCTACTTTTAAGGCAGAAACATGACAATAAGCCACTTTTACAACAACTTTTATAACGATGCATAAAGCATTTGTTTTGGTGAATATCCCGAGTAAGGCATTTTTACCCCTGGTAAAGAATTTGTTTTGAAAGTTTAGAGCGAACCTGTTTGAAGACATTTCTTTATTTTTAGGGACATGCGCTAAGGAATGCCAATATTGAATATATCACTACCTACTCATAGGTGGCAATCCCAAGACAAACAGACACAAGATGCTTGAAACAAACTAAGTCCTGTTATGAGACTTATGTGTGCATTAAGCATCCTGTGACTGGCAGGAATGAACCTTCCCTTTGATATTGTTGCTAACACCCCACAACACAACAGTATAAAAACATGCAAACATGTCTGTGGAGAACATATGTGTTTGTTTTGCATATACATATTCATGGCTGTATTCTGATTGGTCAGTTGTTAAGTTTGGTTGACACTCTGGATAGGTCCTTTGAATGCAGGGCCCTTGCATATTAAGATAAGAAAATATAACTTTATTGTCCAGGGCCCTTGCATATTAAGATAAGATAAGATAACTTTATTGTCCAGGGCCCTTGCATATTAAGATAAGATAAGATAACTTGATTGTCCAGATCCCATGCATATTAAGATAAGATAAGGTAAGATAACTTTATTGTCCAGGGCCCTTGCATATTAAGATAAGATAAGATAACTTGATTGTCCAGATCCCATGCATATTAAGATAAGATAAGATAAGATAACTTTATTGTCCAGGGCCCTTGCATATTAAGATAAGATAAGATACTTTATTGTCCACGGCCCTTGCATATTAAGATAAGATAAGAAAAGATAACTTTATTGTCCAGGGCCCTTGCATATTGAGATAAGATAAGATAACTTTATTGTCCAGGGCCCTTGCATATTAAGATAAGATAAGATAACTTTATTGTCCAGGGCCCTTGCATATTAAGATAAGATAAGATAAAATAACTTTATTCTCCAGGGCCCTTGTATACTAAGATAAGATAAGGTAAGATAACTTTATTGTCCAGGGCCCTTGCATATTAAGATAAGATAAGATAAGATAAAATAACTTTATTCTCCAGGGCCCTTGCATATTAAGATAAGATAAGATAATTTTATTGTCCAGGGCCCTTGCATATTAAGATAAGATAAGATAAGATAACTTTATTGTCCTTGTCCAGGGACCTTGCATATTAAGATAAGATAAGATAAGATAAGATAACTTAATTGTCCAGGGCCCTTGCATATTAAGTTAAGATAAGATAACTTTATTGTCCAGGGCCCTTGAATATTAAGATAAGATAAGATAAAATAACTTTATTGTCCAGGGACCTTGCATATTAAGATAAGATAAGATAACTTTATTGTCCAGGGCCCTTGCATATTAAGATAAGATAAGATAAAATAACTTTATTGTCTAGGGCCCTTGCATATTGAAAACCAAGCTTGCTTTTCAACTCTACTAATAGTTGGAACTCAAGTTTATTTATTTGTTGTTTCCAGTGTAAAGCTGAATAAAAGGAAATGAATAATAAAATGTACTTTGATGTCAGACTATCTGATATGTTTACATGGAATAATCCCTCAAGATTTTGTCAAATTTGAACTTTGTATGCACATTAGTAGTAAGTTTAATATATTTGAATAATTGTTTTCTGGTAGGATATGATACAATGCAATTATCCTTGATAGGTCGTGGGACTGTTGTAACAGGAAGAGTTGAACATGGAGTTGTCAATAAAGGGGATGAAGTTGAATTTGTTGGGCACAATGCCAAGATCAAATCTGTTATTACTGGTGAGTATAAATGAATATTTCAACCATTACTCTTTTAGTAAATTTACAATTTCATTTAATATTTTTACTTCTATATCTTAGGCGTCATCTCCACCGATTTCCGAATGACAGAAACACGTTTATTCTCACTGAGACTTTCTGGCTGGGCCTAGCACTAGAATTTAGCATTTTTACTCGACATGGATAGTCCTAGGCTTCGTTTATACAGAAAAAAGTAATTGCCATAGATTCAACATTGTTTAGCACATAGGCGTAACACAATCTTGTTAATGTGCTTTGTTGTAAAAAAAAAACTGTCTGTCTTGTGATGCTGCTAATTCAAGTGTCGCACATGTGTGAAGAATGTGTGAGGTAGGACTAAGCCACCACTAGCTTGTCAAGGCAAGGCCTTTGGTGAGTGTTGCCTAGGCTACTACTACACGAATGTCATATGTTTAACCGGTGGACTAATCCGGCCGGGATGTATCAGGAATACACACCATCCTTATTTTACAAAAATAGGCTTATAATTAGTTACCAAAGCCATGGCATGAGAATTTTAACATGGTGTTAAAGGTACAACAACAAACTTTTAATCATGCAGCAACAGGTCAAAAGACTATCATACAGTAAATTTAAACAAACTTTTAATCATGCAGCAACAGGTCAAAAGACTATCATACAGTAAATTTAACATGTTTATTACAATATTTTAAAGTCAATACATATGTTTATAAGAGTACTGTACTGTACAATTGTATTAGGATGTTTATTAGTATTATTATTATACATTCAGTAAATTTAGTGAAATCATACAAAAATACAGAAAGTTTTATCGCTGCCAAAACTGCACTGTAGTACTTCACAAGATCACAGGTTTGAAAAACATATACTGTATGCAAGGGCAAACAAATAACTACCCCTGGGCCACTGGCCAGTGGGTCTGCCTAGTTCTTTTTTTACATTTACCATTACTGTACTTATGTATAGTACACTGTTTAATGTATTGAACAGTGGTGTTGATCACTCAGAGGTTATTTAGTGTAGCATGTCAAGGGGAAGGACATGTTGAATCAGCTTTGATTTGTGCTTAATCAATCAAAGCCCTATGGAATCTTCAATATGCCCATGATACTGGATGATGGATTGCTGGTTTAAAGCCCAAATAACATTTACAAAAATCTAAAGTGGGTAGTGTTGTGATGAAATCGTGATTTAACCTAATAGGCCTACTTGACAAAACTATTATCCTGTGTTGTCAGTGTACAAAGGGAATGTATGGAAAAAAAGAGCCAATCAGAGGCCAGCATTGTCTGCATAGCTTCTAGGCCAGCACTGCAAAATACGGCTACACATGTACCAACAAGGAAATATGCACATGGATTGATGTGGGATGGGGGTGCTTAGCTGTCCGACATGGGGATTTTAGCTCCATTGCCCGAACAGGGGGATATTTTATTTTTAAAGGAAATCTGGACTGGCCAATTGATTTTCTTGGTTCAGGCGTAGGCCTAATTGTGTCCCACTGCCCGACAAGCCATTGAGCCAGTGATGTTAGAGAAGGCTTATTAAGCAACTTGTACGACTCATTAAACTTTTGCAGGACAACATTTGAATTTTCAGCTGAAAAGAAATATACCGGTATATACAATTTTTTGTTACACGAAATAATATTAATTTAACACACATGTAGTGTAGTGTACAGTATTGCCTATCATCAGGACTAATTATGAAATCTCGTAAGAGTAAATTCTTAATACGGCTAATTTAGCTTTCCCGCAAAAATAATATAAATTTAAAGAGGGTCTGTAATATTTCAGTGACGGTATCAAGTAAATCAAAACCAAGAACGAATGTCATGACTGTTGACTGGATTAGGGAAACATAATGGGTGCATGTTTGGTTCGTCGACATATTATTTTTCCTCATTCTCATACGTCTAGGCCTATGTGATATGACCTGCGGACTGAAAGAAAATACAAATTTAATACAGATTAAAATTGCATTTTTATAGTCCATGATTCATAAAGTCTGTAATATTTGATAGGATTTACTAAACATTATCAAAACCTGTTGTTAGCGATCTCCCTGGTCAAACCAACGTCATGGAATTTTTTCATTTCATGATGTTGGTTTGACCAGGGAGACCAACGTCATGGAATTTCCTCATTTCAGACAATCGGGCACAAAGACGATCATCAGGCCTATATTCATGACGACTGGGCCCAACAAGATCGTGTAGGCAAATCATTTTAGCCCATGGCTGTTGTTTGTACTTGCTGATGTTTGATGTACTACACTGACATAAATATATTTCATGATCATTTTAATTAAGATTATTAAACACCTTATGTTAAAGTATTGGAATGCAATAATGAATCAGATTGAAAGTGGGCCCGATAGTCCACACTAGGTCTACTGATGGACCCGATCTCTCGTGCTGTGGTCAGTCCAATCGTCTGTCACAACAACGGAAAAGGACTGGCTAGGTCTAGGCGCTGCTGAATGTGAAAGAGATACAGTAGGCTTATGATTGGGTGCAATGTGTGGTTTTATGAACCACAAAACAATGATTATCATGTACTTCGTTTAGTTGTGTTGAACATCAACAATCTTATCTTAAAAATTAATATAGTCAGGCACAAACATGTCTACACATGTAATCAGTCAACCATTTAACAGGGGTGGAGCAATGATCTAATGGTCTCAAACATATCAACATTGCAATAAACGGGTATGATATTTTCAGGAGGGACCGAAATCGCGATCGTGGTGGAGTTGCAATATATGTCAATAAAAATAGTGGTTTTACATATACAATTCCTGAAAATATTATGAAACCCCAGCTTGAACTAATTGTCATAGAAATTACGCAACAAAAAATAAAACCAATACTTTTATTAGCCTGGTATGGCCCCCCCCCCCCAAAAAAAAAAAACTCTAGTATCCCCAAAAAAAAAAACTCTAGTATCAATCTATTTGAAATTTTTGAGTATACACTAGGCGAATTGAAATCACCAACTCAAATAATGAAGTGGTAATTAATGGTGGTCTGAATTGCGATGTTAAATCAAACACTCCTTCTTGTTACACTAATAGGTTAAATGAAATTTCATCTAATCATCATCTTAAATTGTTAATTAATAACAAATCAACAAGAATTACAAATAATTCCTTTACCCTGATAGACCATGTATATGCCTCTAGTCCAGAGAAAGTAAGTAAGGCTGGTGTTTTACACAGTGGTCTAAGTGATCATTCTATGATATATGCTTGTAATTTAAACAAAAGAGGACTGTCAATAATCACAGATATAAAACAAGTAGGAGCTTCAAAAACCTTAACGAATTGAATTTCAAACTAGATTTATTAAATGTAAATTGGATGGAATTTTCTAGACAAGATAATGTAGATGATGCTTTTAAAGACTTTGAAAGAAAATTCTGCAAACTGGCCAACAAATGTACCAGTCAAAAAAAAGAAGAGTGCGATATAAACAAAGCCCTTGGTTAACCAAAGACTTGCTGAAAAGCATGCAAGAAAGGGATGCATCCAAACAGAAAGCTATTTGGAAAAAATGATGCAGAATTATGGGATGTATATCGAGCTAAAAGAAACGAAGTTAATTCTGAACTTAAACAATGCAAAAAAGAATATTTTTCAGATCAGATTAATACCAAAAACCCTAAAAAGATCTGGGAAAACATAAGACTCCTTGTCCCTGGTAAAAGTAAAAATACTGATATAACAAATCTCAAAACTGAATACGCCACATACTCAAATTCTAGTGATATTGCTAATGCGCTGAATGAATATTTTTCTAATGTGGGTCCAAATCTTGCAAAAAGCATTCCTGAAATCACTGACAAATCTCAACAGAACATAAATGTTTTAAATACTGAAAAATTTAATTTTTAAAAAGTTGGCTATGAATATATGTATAATTTACTAAATTTTATCTCAATCAAAAAAGCCACTGGAAATGACATGATTCCTGCCTACTTCATAAACCTGGCAAAAGATTTAATAGTATATCCACTCACCTATTTAATAAATTTATCTCTATTTAGATAAATATTCCCTGCTAAATGGAAAAGCGCTAAAATATGTCCCATCTACAAAGGGGAGACAAAGCAGAAAAAAAGCAACTACAGGTCTATTTCAATTCTCCCTGTCCTATCTAAAATTCTTAAAAGAGTAGTCTTCGAACAAAATTGTTAAATGAACATCAATCAGGTTTCAGACCTGGATACTCTACTACTTTTGCTCTTCTTAATCTGACAGAAGAATGACTCGAATCCATTGATAAAGGGAAGTACAAAAAAGCATTTGACACTGTCAACCATGACTTAAAAACAACAATCATTTAACCTTCATGAAAATGTTATAAACTGGTTTAAGCACTACTTGCTTGATAAAAATCATATTATAAGTGTCAATGGTGTTTCCTCAAACAAATGTAAAAGTGTCTGTGGTATCCCACAGGGTTCTATTCTTGGGCCATTGTTATTTCTACTGTACATAAACGATTTGCCTCAAGATATCCAAAATTGTAAAGTTTCTTTGTATGCAAATGATGCAGGTTTATACTACTCATCTGATAAATGATGTAGTTGAAACTCTCAATGTTAACCTAAATAAAATTAAAAACTGGCTCATCAGAAACAAACTTAGCTTAAACGTAGAGAAAACTGAGTACCGGTATATGGTCGTAGGTTCTTCTCAAAAACTTGTACAAATTAATGATTTAAAATAAAAATTTAAATATTGATGGGCAAAAAAAGATCAAATGTGTAAAGCATTGCAAACACCTTTGTATCATAATTGATGATAACCTCTCTTGGAATGACCATACTGAATATGTAAAAGGTAAGGTACTGCAAGGACTCTACTACCTGAAAAAAGCAAATATTTTACCAAAAGATATTCAATGCTCAATGTATAAATCACTAATCGCTCCCCATTTTGAATACTGCCATGTTGTCGGGGGGTGCTCAAATGCATCTCAAAGTTACAAACTTCTGGTCATGCAAACAGAGCTGCCAAAATAATAACTAGGAGGACCAGGAGCGAGTCTAGCAGGGAGGCCTTACGGAGCCATAACTTAGATAACCTTGAGAGGAGGCTGTATCAAAATGAGGCCATCACTATGTTCAAAATTACCAATAATTTAGCACCAACTTACCTAACAAGCAGATTCCATATTAAATCTTGTCCCTATGACACCAGATCTGAAAATCATTTAACACTACCCAAACCAAGAACAGGTTATAAAAAACGTAGCTTATCATGCAGAGGTGCTAAATTATGGAATGTACTTAGTGATGACCTCAAAAACTCAAATACAATTTCCAATTTTAAAACGAAAAAAAAAAAAATCAATAAAGTATTATAGTTAATGATGTATGTGTATTTAAGATAATTCAGTTATAGTTAACGTAGTTAAGTTTCTTTCAGTAGGCCCTAATGTGATTTTCTTTTTTTAACAGGTTATTTTTACCATTTTTAAAATTTCTGTTTGGTTGAGTTATACAATGCCTTTACAGCCTTGTTGAAAAGCACCATTGTGGTGAACAAGTGTTTCGGAAGTCAAATAAAGTTTTTATTATTAATATTATAATATGAATAAATGGGCAATAAATGCACCCTGGATAATGGCATTTCTAGGTGTGTTAGGATAGCTTGTCCGAATGCAATAGAAAACGCGTTAGAACACGATTCTGTCATCAGAAAATCAGTGGAGATGACGCCTTATATGCTTTAATATATTATTTTAATATTTTTGGTTATTCTTACCCATGGTTTACCATTTATGCTCTTAGGCCACATGTGGGCAAAGTGCGGCCCACTGGGGCCGCATACGGCCTGACAGCGATTTTTTTGCGGCCTGCGTATATGAATTAAAAACCCTATGTATGTGGCCTGCCAAGCAACATTGGCTATAAAACACCTTGTTTTTTACGGCCCGACACTGATCATAGTAAGAAGTAATATTAAAACTGGGAATAAAGTGGTGAAAAAGTAGTGCTTGGAGATTTTTGGAAGCGCACTAGAAACAAGTTTGGGTGCGGCCCTTGGTGTTAAATCAGAAAATCACTTTGGCCTTTCGACCGATTTTTATGCCCACCCCTGTCTTAGACCATCTCTCTATCATCCATTTTACCTACCCATTTTTTTCTTATTCATATATTTTTTTTTCTCTTTGATTTTCTTTCCTAGGCATTGAAATGTTTCACAAGATTTTAGACCAGGGGCAAGCTGGTGATCAGCTAGGAGTTTTGGTGCGAGGAGTAAAGCGAGATGAAGTAAGGAGAGGAATGGTTGTTAGCAAACCTGGCATTCTTAACCCAAATAATCATTGTGAAGCACAGGTTAGATTTGGTATTCTTGTATTAATTACTATAGTTCTAATTCAATTGACTTTGACTAAAAAATTACTGAAGTAAGATAAGAGCATGATCCTATGTATTCAAAATATACAAATTTCTTTGAAGCTGTTAGTAATACATCATCTAATATTGGGCATGCATGTCAAAGGTCAAAACATGTATAACTTTATATACCTGCAGTTTATAAATCTTGAATAACATTCAACATTTTGTACTATCGTTTGCATTTTATGAATTTTCAAAAAAGATAGAGGTTGTTGATTTAAGGCTGCAAAAACATAAAAATCTAAATAACCAGAATCTGATAACAACCACTTGATAGAAGTCATAGTATGTCTTGGCCTAGCATTGCTAAAATCATGTATTATTTTGTATGCTAGTTTTTTTTCTTTTTCAGTAATAATTGCACACTGTCAGGTTTTTCGCAGTTGCAATGAAGTTTTTGTTTAAAATAGCAACAATAAACCACACGATCACTGTGTCTTTTCATCAACATATACATTCAAACTACAATAGTTTGATATGAATATTCAGCAATTGTACTACTAACTTGCACATAGTATTGCATGCACTCTTGCTATAGAATACATTATCTTCAGTTTACAAACAAAATGTTAGCACATCTTAAGCCCTGTCCAGACTAGCACATTTTATTTGGCAAAAACATGTGACATGCCTAAATATGGTCATGATGACATCACATAATGAGCATATATACTTATAGGCACATCATGACAATATATGAGCATACAACAGTTTTTTTGTCAAAGAAAATGTGATAATCTGGAGAGAGCTTTAAGCAAATTGCTGTGCTAACCATAGATAAAATCCCAATATGTAACCCTCAGTGATGGCACCAGGACCTGCCCAACGGAGGGGCTAAAGGCCCCAACGGGGATGGGGGCGCTAGTGGAGCGAATCTAGTCTCACTTGGCTGGGGGCCAGGGGGCCGCCTAGGGCCACGGACATTTGATGAATTATGGCGAATTTTTATTACTTATTTGATAGGCATCGAGTTACTATAATATGACTTCATGTAGGCTATGCTTTCTAATGTTGCAATCAGCTTCCAAAACCAAACATTTTGAATAAAGCAAGAAAAAAAGAGTATGCAATGTAACCATTTAATTTATTTTCAAATCCTCATTCTTGAAAGTGAAATTCTATAGTTTGGTTGCTTCACCTATCACGATGTATTCCAACCATCATGAGGCTATCTAAATGAGCATTTGTCATAACAGAACGCAAATTATTTTTAATTAGTCTGAATTACTATTGTTGTTGTTGTTGTTGTTGTTGTTGTTGTGATGAAAAGCTATAGCCCCCCAGCCCTCTCTGGCGCCACCACTGGTAACCCTGAATAACTGTTACTACAGTTAGTTTTTATTTTATATTTATGTTCATACAGTCTTTTGTCATATTTATTAAAGTTCTAGTTGTTATTCTCATTGATGATTGATGCATTGCTCTATTCATATTTTGTGGTGAATATTAGGTTTATTTATTGAAACCTGAAGAAGGTGGCAGACATAAGCCGTTTATGACCAATTTCTCACCTGTGATGTTCTCTCATACATGGGACTGTTCTGCAAGGATTGTGCTACCTGATAATAAAGAAATGGTGATGCCAGGTACGCATGTGCATTCATCCTTAAGCCCTGTCCAGTCTGTCAAATATTTTTTGGCTAAATCATGTGATAAGCCTAAATATGGTCATGATGACATCACATCAAGACCATATATAGGAACATTGAGACTTAGGTATATATGAGCATACAACTGGTTTTTTTTTTGGTCAAAATTTGATAATCTGGGCAGAGCTTTATTTGTTATTGCCCAAAAAAAAGAAACTGTACTGAATTTGAGATCAGTTAAAGGAGTGTTCAGAAATTGTTTTCTCTCCTTTATTATTGTTATAATGGGGGACTGCTTAGGGAAAACAATTCTGGGTCCTCCATAAATTCTTCTAGCAACAAAACTTCACAAAAAAAGGTTGTAGTACTCCCACTGTGGTGTGACAAAATATTTATAGAAAAGGTATTCTATATTTACTAAAAAATATTAAAAGCAAATACTGGAGCTCACACAAATTGATCAATATTGCAATATTCCTCATCAAAGACAAATAATGTGGTGATGTTGAGAGTTGTTCGACTTCCGCCAATTCTAGGGTCCTAGGTTCAAATCCTTTTAACCACATTTTTTTCTCATGACTATGAAACAACTTCACTCTCAAAGCCTAAAAAAGACTCTTATACCTTCTATATTTTAATAATGACTAACGTTTGTGTATTTAACAGGAGAAGATACAAACATCATTCTACAACTGAAGAAACCTATGGTGACTCAGATAGGACAGCGCTTTACTCTTCGTGATGGACGCATCACTCTTGGCACAGGAGTCATCACAAAAGTTCTACCAAACATTGATGTTGAAATCTAGGTTTTAATTTCTTGGATGTGTTCTCAAAGCTGTAAACAAGAACTAATAATATATTGTGATGAGGATTTGCCAGAAGTATTTCATGGTTTTAAAACAATTTAGCTGTGTAGATCAATGAGCAGGAAGAATTATTATTATTCATTCTATTAGAGGTCACCCTCCAATTAAAGACCACTTTTGGAACCGGGGTTTCCATGGTCTTTAGCAGTTTTTAAGGAATCTGGTAGCATGGCAGCACTTCGCTACGTGAATGCTGTGCTTAATGACTATATTATTATTAATAGCAACTGAATGGATTTTGTACGGAAATTGACCAGCATGACAGCTTTGTACTACACTGTTTATGCAATTAAATTACTGTCAATTTCTTGAGCTTTCATGGGCTATAATAGTAAACCACAAGATAGTAACTTTTTTAATTTACAGTATTATTATCTATATTAATAATACTCAAAGAAAATAACAAAAAAAATATGTACATTATATGAATATGTGTTCCCACAAAGCCACACACAGTACAATTTATGGTAATCTAGAAAAATGCATATACTGTAGTACAATATAAGCTAATCACCAGTTGAATCACCAGTTGATACTACACACCATGTAAGCAATGTCTCTCATTTCTGGTGCTTGTTTATTATTATTATTATAAAGGTAGAAAAACTCAGTTTTGAAATAAAAGAAAATGAAAGGTAATTAAGGACTTTGTTTTACTTAGTGCATAAAATGTTTCCCTTGCAAATTAACAGACAATAACTTCATAAAATTTCTCAGTTTTGTTTCTGGGACAATTTGCTACCAGTACCCTTCTTTAGACTTAATAAAATCCGGCAATTTATTCCAGCATTGATATCAAATCTTAACAATAATATGTTGGATATTGAATCTGATTTAAGTGGGATTATGTTGAATAGCAAGTGCATTGTTAACCCAGGTCTCATATCTAATGAGGTGTCTAATGGGTGCATAATTTGTTATTTTCACCACCCTCCACACACATCCCAAACAAACAAATGAGGCATTCAAGCAGTGGACCCTGTGTACAAAATGACCCATGTGAAAAAAAATCCTGCACACGCTTTGAAAACAAGAAAAGAATTTTTCCCCCATTGTGGTGGGTGTGGGGCTGTACTGCAGCTAATAATAATAATAAACAAGCATTTTTAAAGTGCTCTATACTCTCAGAGCGCTAGCTAACTGTGCATAGCTCAAATTGAGAAATCAAAATCTCTGAGCTACTGAGTGTTTACAGCCTCCTAAGGTGCTCTACTGCAGC
>NW_022708971.1:26197-39624 GCF_011630105.1 Anneissia japonica | reverse complement strand
ACTGTCTTCAGTAATAATACTTCAATGACAGAACCCTCGTGGTTCCTAAATTGTTGTAAACTTGATGTTACCGACTCCGTAAATTATCTGGGTGTTATTTTATCAAACGAACTTAGTAGATCACATAAACATGTGAAACACTGAAATGCCAAAGAGTATTTCACTCCCTTCAATGTATAGGCATGTGCAAATGTGGTTACTGTATGCATGCGTTAAGTAAAGCACACGTATGGAACAGTGTGTTGGTCCCTATTCTAATTTATGGCTGTCAATGTATTAACGCCAATACAAATTACCTAAACAAATTAGAAACTACACAGAGTAAGCTTATTAAAGCAACAATTGGTTCACAAACACTGTAAACTACACCTCTGTTACATGCCTTTTAAGCGTTCCAAAAGTAAATGATATCCTAATTACGAGCCTGCTGGACCTTGTCAAATTATAAATATACATCTAAGACAAGATATCTTATGCTTACCCTTCTTAACGATCAGGAGAAAGTTATATTTTTTTTCAAAGAATACACTTGTTGATCAATCGGTTTGTGAATCGATCTGATTTTTCCTTATGCCTCATGTTTATGTATTGGTCAAAAACCGAAAGGTCCACTGATTAATACGATAGTATAATACATACTCCAATTATCGTTCACTTATGCAGGACACTTTTCAGTAGTGTTTTAATTATTTGTTCAATTAGTTTAGTAAATGTGTTTTTAATGTATGTATATTTTATCATCTTCTTTTTTGTAGGTTGATGAGTAAATTTAATTTGAAATTTTGAAAATTTGATTTTAACCACATCACTATGATCGTTTTATAGAAAAGAATGAGGTATGTTCTATAAAACGATCATAATGATATGTTCTATAAAACGATCATAATGATTATGGTTTAAAAAATCATTTTTTTTTAAATGTTATGTCAGCACTTTCAAATTGTCAAAGACACATAGTTTGGAGCCATTTCACTTCTTCGGTTAGTGTCTCTAAGATAGGGCACATCTCTATTAAGAGGAAATTGGCCCATAAGAGTTAAAGATCTTAATATTATTGAAATACTAATAATGTTTACTCAAACAAACTACAGTAGACTACTTAGAGGGCTTTCCACGAGGGCGCTATTTTCGGTCTTTGCAAAATCAGCGGAATTCGAAGACGTTGTGTTGAAAGTAAGTTCTGCTAAATAAGTTGTGAAAATGACGTTTAAATGAGTAACATGAATGCTTTGTCAATTCTAGCAATGCTTAAATGAATGCTTATTTTACGATTGGTAATTAATTTCTTGAATTATATATATGGAAATCTTTTAATTTATGTATCGGCTATCCAGGTACCGGGTGCGACGTGTATCGACCAGGTACCCTACCGGCATATTTTTATGTATGATAGTTATAATACAGCGGCCCGACCTGGTACTACTGGAATTGGCTCGTGTGATCTAGGCCTGGCTAGCCTAGTTTGGAACCGTCCGGAACCTGGTTCGGGTGATGTTTCTTCGTATCATTTACTTGTAAAGTTGAAAATTATAACTCTATGGTTGAAATAAACTTGGCAGATACAGCTAGCTAGGCCTAGGACTAACTATGCCTACCAGTACCAAGATTTGATTTTTTTTCCCCTGAAAATTTAAGATATGAAATACAAAAATATACAAAATATATATAGGCCTAGGGGCCTAATCATATAGGCCTAGGCCTAGACGAGGCCTAAAAAAAGTAACATGTAAAATTAACATAACTTATTTCCATTGTGCCCCTCTTTCCCTCTTAAATAAATACATAACAAATAATAATACAAGATAAAAAAATACAATAACAATCACAAAAACAAAGAAATAAAAACGCCATGGCTAGAGATACGGTACCGTATCGGAACTTCTGATTGCTAAAATAAAGGTACGGTAAATTATATTACGTCATGATTTGCCAATAGAAACGCTGATACATGCGTGACGTCATTCAGTGCACTGCTATTGCAAGAGTAATGAGTGTGTGTTTTAGCAAGGAGGTTTGGTTTTAGCAACCATCGTTCGTTCGCGGGTGTTGTTGATAAGCTGTGATTAATATTCTGTAGCCTGAGGCCCTATAGCAAATAAAAAGGATAGCACTTTTGCTAGATTTGGCAACATCAAGCGAGAATAAACTATTTTAATAGTAGAAGCTAGGCCTTAGCTACTCCTGAAACCTCCTACGCCTAGCCTAGTAGTACGCCTATGCCCTACTAGGCGGGTATTCAGGCTAGGCCCTAGGCCTAAGCCTAGCCTTAATGACCATAAAATACGCAAGAATAACAGAAAGGATTTTTAACCCAAACATTGTGATAAGCCCCAATTGAAATACATGAAATGGGCCTGAAGTTTTATGACATAAATTTGATCGTAACTTTTCGCGCCACGTTTCTCATGATCGCGACGTAGACTCCGCAAAAAAGTCAAAATCGAGTCGGTCATTTCTATTGGCTAATCATGACGTAATATCATTTACCGTACCTTTAGCATTCGGAAGTTCCGATACGGTACCGTATCTCTAGCCATGGCGAAATAAAAAATATACAAATTTACTGTTGCTGAAAACTGAAAAATAATCAGTATTATTATTAATTATTATTAATTATTTTGTTTTTTGCGATTTACTTTCCCATACCTGAATAATGCTGCTGTACAAACGTATGGTGTATCTAGGGGGATGCAGCACCCTGTCTCTCCCAATCCCCTTGAAAATGTTTGATGCAGAAAAACCACCCTCTATAGAGTGAGCAGGTGTCATCATTTATTGCATTCAACTTATTCAAAACATATTTTTCATATATCTTTGATCATGTCTAAATACTAATACTCTACTGCTTTATTTTAATATGATACTATATTTATAATAAGCTATTATTCAAATAATAAATTATGTAGTATGTAGCATCTAATAGATAAGATTATAGTTATTATAATAAATTATTATAATAAGGCTGATATTGTAAATGTCCACTGCAAATTCAAAGTTCACTGTTTGAAAATACTCTGGATAAGTCTGAAGAAGAGTGTTACCAACTTGAATAGTCATACCAACATGGCTGAGTCACTGTCAGGGACCAAAAGTTCTGCTAAAGCTTGTCAAGGCCCACCAAGATAAATTTATGGTTGGCACATTGCCTAAACATGGAGGCATAAAATAACCTATATCAATTGAGTTGAAAATATCCTATAAGTTGCAAATCAGAAGTAAAGGGAAGACAACAGCATAAAAATGTTTGTTGAAAGATAAATGTAGAACAATTCCAATTGAAAATAAATATTTAAATTTATTGATATACAGACTACTGTTAGATCAATTTATGTGTAAGACTTCCTGGTGTAGAATATCAATCCTTCATTGTATATCATGGATCAAAAAATATAGCAACTCATTTCTGCCTTCAATTGTTTGAAATGCCTAGTCATGCCAGAAGCCAAATACAGTAATCGTTCAGATTTGCTGTTTCTATGTAACGGCCAATCTGATTCGTCTAAATATGTGGGTGTGACAGAGGTGTAACCCTGATTATGCATGCATCAGTGAACATACCATACAATACTTATTTGCCACATCACACTGTATAAGCAATATTGTCTGATGGTTACAATGCATAGTTGTCATATTTAATTATTCTTTGATTTTAGGTGAGTTATCCTTAAGCCAATTTTTTATGTTTGCTGATGATGTTTTTTGAACAGTAGAATTGTATACAGTTATATATCTGTCTCTTATACACATCTAGATGTGTATAAGAGACAGACGTCATTCAGTGCACTGCTATTGCAAGAGTAATGAGTGTGTGTTTTAGCAAGGAGGTTTGGTTTTAGCAACCATCGTTCGTTCGCGGGTGTTGTTGATAAGCTGTGATTAATATTCTGTAGCCTGAGGCCCTATAGCAAATAAAAAGGATAGCACTTTTGCTAGATTTGGCAACATCAAGCGAGAATAAACTATTTTAATAGTAGAAGCTAGGCCTTAGCTATACATATATATACATACATATATATATATAAGATGTGATATATATATATGTATGTATATATATATATATTTTCACTTGTTTTTAAATACAGGGATCCTAATTCACGGCAATCTCCCAAGGAAGGTCTCCTAAAAAGAGATTTTTTTGTCAACACTCCGTAACTCACTAGATATACTAATTCCTTATTAATTCAGAGGGTCAGGCCAATGATGAATCACCTTCAGGGGTTTTCACCACTTACTCTACAGGCACTTTTTACCAGCACCCCCCCCCTACAGGCACTTTTTACAGCCCCCCCCCCCCCCTCCTTTCCCATACAGGATCTTGATTACAGGCTTGGTATGTGGTTACCAACAATTTACTGATTCAGGTTTCGAAGGTAAAGCATCTATTGTAAGAATCAAGTAGATGTTTATTGTCAAGTCATCTTTTAATACAGTAAAAAATGTTGTTCTTACCACACAGGAAAAAGCCCTGAAGGATCTCCAATCATCATCATGCCTATTCCTGCTGTGGAGTATCTGAGTGATGAGAAAAAGAAAGAGTTAGCGCAAATTGCCAAATCTATAGTAGCCAATGGAAAGGGAATTTTAGCTGCTGATGAGAGCACAGGTATTGTGTCTGAATTGGAAACCATTATTAACCTTTTTTATCACAATGTATTACTATATTTCTTTAGAGAAAGTATGGTAATTGGGACAAATGTTAAAACACATACTTTCTTGAGAATACTGTATGACGAGGCTTAAAATAACATATTATGATTGAAAAACAGGGGGTTGTCTTATACAATTTTTAAATCATGTTTGTCTACTGAAATGAAGCTACTAACTGTTAGTATGAATAAATACAATTTTAAAGACGGGGAAACATTTAGAAGCCCATAAAATGGTATTATTTGGAAGCTTAACCCTAAATTTGGCTACTTTTTTTAGCAAACTAGATGCATTGTCAAGACGATAAAGAGCAGCAACTAGTCAGAATTCCATTATATTGCATCCCTTTGATTTACAGGCACAATCGGAAAACGTTTTGCATCTATTGATGTTGAAAATATTGAAGAAAATCGTCGTCTGTATCGTCAACTGTTGTTCAGTGCAGACAAAAGCCTTGCTAATTATATCGGAGGTGTGATCCTATTTCATGAGACGTTCTACCACAAGGCTGATGATGGCACTCCATTTGTGGATATTCTGAAGAAACTTGGAATTGCTCCTGGTATCAAGGTAACAACTGGAATTCTGTTAATTTTATTCTAAACATTGAAGATGAATTGAAAGATGATGATTTGACTTTAATTTAATGATTACTTTACTACTAGTACTACATAAGTAAAAATAAATTACCTAAACCTAAATGAATCACATTGTTGTGTCCATATAATATAACTCAAATTTTAAATCAACTGTTGCAAATAAAACAACTATGATGATTAGTAACATAGTTAAATAAAAATTAATAATCAAACTTCCCAACACAATGATAAAATATGTATTAGACACTTGTATGAA
Source organism: Anneissia japonica (assembly GCF_011630105.1). Lineage (NCBI taxonomy): Eukaryota > Metazoa > Echinodermata > Crinoidea > Comatulida > Comatulidae > Anneissia > Anneissia japonica. Next base: position 34,122 of record NW_022708971.1, on the reverse strand, counting down.
CTGAGACAACTATATACGGAGATTGGAAACGCGACTGGATTCTATTGTTCTTTAGTTTGTGTGCTTAAGTGAGATGCAATTAAGGTTGTTTGAACTGCAAACGGGCATCTTCCACACACAAGACAAGCGGATATTTTCATGGCGGTATTTGACATATTTAAATGTTAGATTCATAAACATATATATAGCAGTTTAAATGATTGAAATGTATTGTATGCTTGCATAAGGCTACAATAGGCTAGTAATTCAGCCACCCCTACACCCGGAAAATGCCTGAATTGAAGAAACATACTAAACTTTAAGTACTGCTTATACATTTATAAGCACAATCGTATATGTTCTAGAATTATTTACCACAACAGAAAAGGTATTTATTTGTGTAGAGAAGTAAATCATGTTCAGGAATCAAGAGAATATGTATTTTTACTTTAATTGACATATTTTCGTATTACTGACCATTAAAGCAATAATTATGTTGCCAACTTCAACTATTAAACAATTATATCTAATATTCATGAACCATTAGCCATTTGCATGTGATATTTCAAAAGATTAGCTAAACTTGTTTGTAGAGTCATTAAACATCTTCATGGATTACATGATTATAAATATGAAATACTGCCTTAGTTATGTCCTAGTTAAGGCCAACAGTGTGGCCTAGCCATTATAGGCCTTTGGGCGTAGGACCGTTTAGGCCGTGAACAAGTTTGGCTACAATGTATCAAACACAAATTGTATTGTATGTTTTCATTGTGGCTGTAGGCATATGCATACAACCCTAGGCCATCCTAGGCTATATTTCAGGCTAGGCCTACACTTCTAATTAGAAAAATTCTGCAAACAGAAAAAACATTTTTCTTGATTTTCCAGAATTCAATCTTTTTGTTACTGTTCATAACAAGGGCTTGTCAGAAAATCATTCCATATTTGCAAGAACAAAAAAAAATTTGCATCTGCTTTAGGTTAGAAGTTAATGATGATCTACTTTAAATTGAATTTCTGAAGTTTTTTGTTTGTTTTTGGGCAGACAATATATCTTATAAACAAACAAACTAAAATAATCAAATCAAAGGTATAGTTTAACATCTTTGATTAGTATATTTTGGTATATTTAATAGGGACCTTCAATAGGCGTGTCTTTCCACCAACTACACACTTTTTTCTACATGTACAGTATATGAAACAATATCGAAATTAAAAAGAATGGTTTGTCAAACTTGTTGTATACCATGATTTGTTTTTTAGCATGCCTTAAATGAGATGCAAACCATCATACAGGCTGCAACCAAGTGCATCACTAATAGCACAAGTAAACATATTTCACAATTCACATAAGCTAGGACAACTAAACTGTATAATTCTCAGGTGAGAGTAATAAAAGCTATGGTGATTTTATATTTCGATTTTCTTCATTCATATCAAACTTTTTACCCAATTATGTTCACACTAGTGCTTATCTTCTCTCAACTAAATTCTGAGTAACTAGGTCTGAGACCATCAATTTTATTACAGGGTGCAAAACTAATGCTAGCCTGCTTGCCAATGCAAGTGAAATACAAAAATTGGCCAGTGGTTTTTCAATTCCCCCCCCTCCCACAAAAAAAAGTACAGTTCGCACTGTCATAAGCATACAGGAGTACCATACTACTAATATACTATGTTCATCGCGATAAATTTTGTTTTTCTTCATTGTTTTCAGCTTTAGATTAAACATACTGATTGATTATTTTATTGAATGATCAATATAGACCTGCATATTAAACTAGTATTCATGGAAGTTGTGTATGAGTAAAATATATGTATTTAAGAAGATAAAAACTTCGGACACTAAACAAATTTGTGTAGAGCCTACATACAATGGTATCAGGCAGGCTAACCCCTCAGGCCTGCTTGTAGGCTAAGACAGGTGGATTTTTATTGTCTTGTAATTTTGTATATTTAATGAAGATATTGAGTACACCTAGCGCAACTACATTCCCCCCCCCCCCACCAAACCGTAGAACATCATGCTGGCACTGCTTCTGGAATCACCGCTGGTTTCAGGACAAGCCTATTCGGTAGTTGTTTTCATTTACATGGTTTAGTGATTATGAACTGAGCATGAGCAGTAGCATTCGGTTGCCTGTATTTGCATAAAAGCTCCCTACAGTCAATGTATTGCTGGGGTGGAAGAACAAAGGAAATCTTGGGTTGTTTTCAATCTCTGTATGTCGTCGTCTCAGATATAACTAAGCCAAAGTGAAAAACAAGGTACTGAGCATGTTTAAATTCCTAGTGTCATGGTTATCTTGTTTTACTGTACAATACTCTTCATTGTACTGTACCACAGTTTCTCTTACATTTAATCTTCCACTAGCACTCAAAGACACAAACATCTATCACAAAATATTTGATATGTAATAATTGATGTTGTTGCACAGGTTGACAAAGGTGTGGTACCTCTTGCCGGGTGCCATAATGGAGAGGGCACAACTCAAGGTCTAGATGGGTTATCTGATAGGTGTGCTGAGTACAAGAAAGGTGGTGCACAATTTGCTAAGTGGCGTTGTGTTTTGAAGATTTCAGACAACACTCCATCTGAGGTTGCTATGAAGGAGAACGCAAACGTTCTTGCACGTTATGCTAGTATTTGCCAACAGGTATATAAAATATAGTCATTTATACTGTGCTATTTCCAGCAAATTCATAGTGCCAAGTGTCAAATTCAATGTACCAAGAGCGACTGCTCACCAGGTCAGGCCTCTGTGGTTAAATTATTATTTTAAGTTAAATTAAGTTATTATATTGGGTTATTTAATAAACTAGAAATTTTTAAATAATTAGAATGTTTATTTGTTCAAAAAAAACCATTTAAAATGATCATTTGTACAAAATTATAATAAACAAATTGGAAAAAAAAAATTGAATACCAAGACGCGTTTTGAACTCACAACCTTAAGTTCTTTAGAAGACATCCTTAACCGACCTTAAATTATTATTTTAAGTTAAATTAAGCTATTATATTGATTTTTTTAATAAACTAGAAATTTTTAAATAATTAGAATGTTTATTTGTACAAAAAAAAAACATTTAAAATGATCATTTATACCAAGACACGTTTTGAACTCACGACCTTAAGTTCTTTAGAACACATCCTTAACCAAAGGTCGAGAGTTTGAATCATGCCTCGGTGTTAATTTTCTTTTTTAATGAACATGAATGAGAACTGTTTGACAAAATAAAAAAAAAAAATTAAATACACGATTCGAACTTGCTAAATGCGCAATTTGAACTCACAAACTTAGCGACGTGTCCTATATTATTACTACAGTATGGATGGTGCAGTGGATTAACGATGTGTAATTAGGAACCAAAGGCCATGAGTTTGAATTGCACCTTGGTGTTAATTTTCTTTTTTAATGACAAAATGAAAAAAAAAATAAATATGCAATTCTCACAATCTTAAGTTCTTTAGAACACATCCTTAACCAACCGCACCATTTATGCGACATGCACTATTAGTGGTAAATGGCAGTAATGTACAATCCTTGATGAAACCTATGTTTCGTTTTGTAGCTGTAGGGAGTTCCCTGGGGTTCAACTTTAAAAAAAAAAGGGCGATGAACGGTTGTTGGAAATCACCTGTAGTTTATGTGTACAAAATTACATGCACTTTCGTTCAAAACAAATGATGCTGAATGCTATTAAAGTTTGAAACCACTGTTTTGTTTTGTAGGTGTAGGGAATCCCTGGGGTCCAAATTAAAAAAAGGGCGATAAGCGTTTGTTGGAAATCACTTGTAGTTTATGTGTACAAAATTACATGCACTTCCGTTCAAAAATGGCGACGCTGGACGCTTTTAAAGTTTGAAACCCCCGTTTTGTTTTGTAGGTGTAGGGGATCCCTGGGGTCCAACGTAAAAAAAGGGCAATGAAAGTTTATTGGAAATCACATCTAGTTCATGTGTACGTGTAATTTCATACACGTTTGTTCAAACCTGGCAACGTTGGACGCTTTTAAAGTTTGTAAAGTTTTGGTAACAAGACCAATAGCAAGAACAGCAGTGGGGCTCTGGGTCAGCGCTTTGCTCGGACCAAGAACTATAAAAGTGTAGGATCCCATTCTGATTTATACAATATTTATATCAACTATGATATTTATCAATATTTAAATAGTTTCATCACTTTGCTTATTATTGTTGTGGAACTGTTTTAATCGTTATAGACACACTGGATGTTAACTGGAAGTCATGTTGATAACATCAACGAAAGCTCGCATTAAGTTAACATCCATTGTGTTTGGTTTGTTATTGTTTATTAACAGTTCTACAACTGTGATATTCCTCGATAAAAAATATATGGTTATAAAAAATATGTAATTAGACAATTAAAAGTCTCTTGACTTTTCTGGGTTATCCTTAGTGTGTATCACACACACAAATTCCAATTCAATCTAAATTTATTTTGATTAGCCACCCCAAAGGAGAGAAGCTCCGGGGAAGCTCTTGTTTTTGCCCGTGTTCTGCTTCATGCTGTTGTCGTCGTCGTTGTTGTTGTTGGGTAAATTGCTTGTTACCACGATAACTAAAGTTTGGTAAGTCTGATTGGTTTCAAACCCGGCAGAATTCAAGATGGTAATAAGAAGACGGGGCCTATTGTTTTTGGTATGTGTTTGAATACGCTAATTGCTCATTTGCATGATTAATATTTCACTAATCAGGTAATTTAGGCTAGTTACAATGATAACTAAATTGTGTTAAATCTAATTGGTTTCAAACTTGACTGAATGCAAGATGCTAATAAGAAGGTAAAGGAGCCTATTGTTTTTGGCACTTGTGTGAATATGTTAATTGATAATTTGTATAATTAATATTTCACTAAGCAGGTAATTTAGGCTAGTTACCACAATAACTAAAGTTTGGAAATTCCAATTGGTTTCAAACTTGGCAGAATATAAAATAGTAATAAAAAGACGGGGCTTATTGTTTTTGGTGGATGTGCAAATATTCTAATTATTCATTTGCATAATTAATATTTCACTATAATCAGGTAATTTAGGCTAATTATCATGATAACTAAAGTGTGGTAAGTCTTGTTGATTTCAAACTTAGCAGATTGCAAGATGGTAATAAGAAGACAGCATATTGTTTTTTTGTGAATATGCTGAGTTGCTCATTCGCATAATTAATATTTCACTAGTCAGATAATTTAGGCTAATTAACGCAAGTCCGATTAGTTTCAAAGTTGCCAGAATGCAAGATGTTATTAAGAAGATTGAGCCTATTGTTTTTGGTACATATGTAGTTTTTGCATAATTAGTATTTCACTAATCAGGTATTACTGTATAGGCTAGTTACCGCGATAACTAAAGTTTGGTTAATTCTTATTGTTTTCAAACTTTGCACAATGCAATATGATAAAGCGACAGTATTTTGTTTTAGTATGTGTGAATATGCTAATTGTTCATTTGCATAATAATAGTTTATTGATCAAGAAATTTACAGTATAACTATTCTTCATGTTATTGTCACTGGTGTAGAAAATTGTTTGTTACCACGATAACTAAGTTTGGCAAGACTTACTGGTTTCAAACTACTACTCATCAATTCTCAGATAAAAAATCACAATTTGGGGAGACTATGCTTTTATTGCGCAGTATAAAAGTAGCATTTCTAGCTCATTACTTATATTTAAATACCGCCAATAGTGAATTTATTATTTTTCAGAATGGTCTTGTGCCCATTGTTGAACCGGAAGTGCTAACAGATGGTGATCATGATTTGAAGAGGTCACAAAAAGTCACTGAACAGGTATAATAAACATTTACAGAGACTTACGGTATACACTCTCTGATGTAATAGCAACCAAGTCAATTACTCCTTTTAGCTCATTGTGTACATATCCCATATGAGTTAATAATCCCGCCTGTTTTATAATGGGGAGCTATCGGTTTGTGTGACGACGTAACATTAGAACGGTTTTAGTCACCTGTGACCGTTTTCCATCCTCTGCACAATGTAGATTCAGTCCAAACTGCATCCTAGAAACCAGACAACAACAAGAACTCAACATCAAACATATGACATGCCTAAATATGGTTATCATGACATCGCATCATGACCATATATATCCCGGTATTCTTAAAACAAACTTTAGTCGTAGTTCGATCTAAAATTTAAAAATGATGTCATTTCGTATTCATAAAACGAACATCGACTAGCACTACAACTAAATGACGCTAACCTCGACTAAAATGATACCTCCGCAGACCGATTTTTTTAGTCAGCCTAGGGTCAGGCTAAATGGCCGACTTGAAATATTTACCCCACTAAAAACGTGTTTTTGTAACTCACAATGAAGTGAAAAAATAAAAACAATTGTATATGCAGGTTTGATATATCTTTGGTGTGTTAAACAAAAGAGACATCAAGTTTAGCTTCCAAAAGGAGAAATTAACATCTTTTCCTAGCCACATGCGATAGTTCCTGATTTGCACGAAATCCACTTCCGTTGCAATCACCTAGCTTCACCATAACAACACCAAAGATGGCACCGCCCTCGCTTGGGCTCAACTATAATAACTTTCCAAAGAAAGCAAATTTTCAGTGACTGCAAATTCTTTATCGTAATATGTTAACAACTAATATAGTTATTATTATAGAAAATTAATTAAGCGAATGATGTTCTATTATGAATTATGGGGAAATAGGTTTTTGAACCACAGACGGCAGCTTAGTATTTATCCGCGTTACCGGATCTCTAAAATTTCGTCCGCTATTAAAGTTAGCTCTTTTCATTTCTTAGTTTGATAGTCGTGGCCTGCCAGTCGTCTTCAGTTGATCTAAAACTAGGACTTGATTTAGTCGTAGTTAAAACTTTGACTACATTGTTTGTGAATACAAATTGAAGTTGAAGTTGCAACTAGCACTAAATGAAGTTCTAGTTTGAAATTCGACTAAAGTTTGTTTTAAGAATACAAGCGATAGTCACATCATGAATATATATGGGTATATTATACAACAGTTTTTTTTAAAAGAAAATTTGATAGTTTGGAAAGAGAGCTTAACATTCGATTCTGAAAACAATATCAACACTTCGAATTACTTATGTCTATGTATTTAGATATCACAGATGTACAGTACTCTATATACCAATTACTATTATCTTATCACATGGTATGCAATTTAACACAATAGTTTGCCTTGAATTATTGAACTTGTAATTTTACAAAATCACTACTGTATTCATATCATACATCAATTATATATTATTATTATTAGGTGATACGCTGCTACAGTGTATCACCTATTGTTTTTCTTAAGATTTTTCTTTATTTCTTTTTTTTTCATTCTTTCCCCGTTTTTTGTTCACTGCTTTTCTCAAAAATGACAAAGGCTTTATCCTTGCAAATTGGCCAGCACATAGATTTACATCTGAAATTTTGCATGGCACTTCTTGGGTGCCGCCACAGTCATGTGACATCATCTATGCCCCATTTTGTGGAATTTTAGTATTTTGCGTGTGCGTCATGACGTGCGTGTATGCATGCTTTAAAATGTATATTACATATTCTGAAAGCACATGAGTTGTAGATATAATTTTATAGATCATTATAGATAATCTGACATTGTGAGGTTATCATATTGCCATATGAATTCCAAAAAACTGAATTTTTATTATTAAGGTCATAATTGTTATACGCATTAGACTTTATCTTGGTCATCCTTGGTCAATCGTCTCCCAAGTTTTAGTATTTTAAAGCTGAGACAATTTCCTTTCATAATTGTGCCCTCCATTTTCATTTTGATTGCATCATCATTGTCAAAATTAATGTTTTTTCTGACACTCCCCCCCCCTTGCATTTTCTTCCTATCAAATCTTTGTGAAATTTTAAGATTGATCATAAATTCCTCAGCAATAGGCAATATTCAACATTAAAATAAAAAT
>NW_022708971.1:22131-26168 GCF_011630105.1 Anneissia japonica | reverse complement strand
CAAAGGATTGATTACAAATAATATCATTTCTATATAAATACAATTAACACAGTGCTTTTAAAAAACAGATAAATTAATTAGAAAACTGATTTAAGTATAAAATGTTGATATCTAATCCTAGACATGTTCATGGATATATTCTTACTTGCTCTGATGATTTCATGACGACAGTCATGCTCCATCTGATATTAACAATTTGGTGATGGTTTCTGCCTAAGAAATCCTAAAATCGTAAACTTTGAAGGCTGATTTCTCAAATATTGTTCTTTAAATAACTGTATGTTTAAACTCCTCAAACTTCATAATGAAATGTCGGATTTAAATGATTCTTTTACCATTTTATAGTTTGCATTTTACTTTTTAACTCTGTATTAATAGCTAAAAATTGATTTTTGCGACGAGTGGCTGGTTTGCTTGTCTTTGCCACAAATTATTTGTTTGTGTTTGTACTGTTCTAGGTACTTGCTGCCACCTACAAAGCTCTAAGTGACCACCATGTCTACCTTGAGGGCACCCTTCTGAAGCCTAATATGGTTTTGCCTGGCTCATCATGTCCAACAAAGTATTCAGCTCAAGATTGTGCTGTGGCCACTGTACAAGCCCTGCAGCGCTGTGTACCGGTTGCAGTACCAGGAATCACATTCTTGTCAGGTGGTCAGTCAGAGGAAGATGCCTCCGTTCATTTAGATGCTATGAACAAGCTGCCGGGAAATAAGCCGTGGGCAATTTCCTTCTCATACGGTCGTGCTTTGCAAGCTAGCGTTCTCAAAGCATGGCAGGGTAAAGCTGAAAATGTTGCCAGAGCTCAGGAGGAACTCATAAAGAGGGCAAAGGTAAGTACAGTTGTCAAACTGCTATTGGTTTGCCGGAGTGTGTACAGTTTGGTTTCAAAACCTTGAGGCTTGGGTTTCTATCCCTCGCTGGGCATTATGCTTGTGTTCATTGTAGTGGTCTAGTTATATTGGCTCCCATAAATATTATGAAACAAGTATGCATGTACGCCATCTTATGTGTTATCAAGCCAAATTTTTGTTTAATAATCTCCAACTATAAATGGTGATGTGTCCGAAATACATAACATCACATCCTTGAGCACTTTATCTCCATCCAGGAGTATAAATGGGTACCTGGTGGAGTTGCTTGTTCCTGCGCTGATCACATACTTAAGCATGTGGACCCAATGACATAAGTGCTTTGTATCTGCAAACGAAAGGTGCTATATAAATATCCAAAGAAATAAATTTGATTTAAAAGGTAGGTAATTGTCTTCTAAATATTATCTTTTTATAGCAGGTGTTAAAAGGTAATACGTTAATTTAGAACATGAATATTTTCTTCTTCTGTAGGCTAACAGTGAAGCAGCTCAAGGGAAGTATGCTGGTGGTGTCAAAGGCTTCAGCTCAGACGAATCATCCTTTATTGCTGGCTATGTCTACTAAGCTTAGCTGAACAAGATCATCAGCATACAGTATGACCCAAACATTAAACTAGTAATTTGACCTGTTCTTTGAATGTAACAAAATTAGACATATCTACTAACTGGTGGTGAAATTATGATATAATTATAAATTATTTGAGTAGAAACATAGGTTTCCTTGCCTTCTTGTGACAGCCTCTTAGATGGGGAGTTTTTCAATTGGTCCCTTCAGCTAGCAGTGGTTTGCTCAATCAAAGTCTTTATCATCCAGTAAAATTAGCCCTGAAATTATGAAATGCCACTTTCCTCAAAGTCGTTAGTATCCAATACAAATAAGCCTTGCAATAATTGTATTGCTACTATTTTCAGAAAATGAAATAAATAATGTGATAGCTGCTTGCTGATGTATAAGAATTGTTATTCTCAAAACACCCCTATACCACGATCATGTTTCCTTCAATAAAATTCAAGAATAAAAAATGTGAATCAGTGATAGCCTATAGTTAATAACAGTTTTGAATTTTGTTTGCAGGTAAATATACATTTTATTAACAACCTCTAGTGACTGAAAAATGTGTTTTTTATAATACAGTAGTTTTTACACCAAGGTTTCTTTTGGATGTTGCAATGTATCAAATATTAATCCCACTCCCATTAAGAATTGGACTAGCTAGTTTAACTAACTGACATCTAGATATATATTATGTTAATATTAAATTATAGTATTTTTTAATTCATTCCTAGAAACCAAGAATAGAGCCTGAAATTCCCAAGAAATGTAGTACTGTATTTAAATTGAAAAGAAATGTATCCTGATAATGTGCTTTGTTATATCTCTAAATGAAAACAACAAAAATAGAACAAAAAATAGAAATCTTTATGTTTAAAAATTATCAAAAGCAGTTTAAGAGAGAACAGTTACATATTTGAAATTAGTGGAAAGTAAAATGTAGTTAATTCAGTCAATTGATAGTTGTGTCAGTCAATGGGAAGTTGTTCAATAAAATTAAAGAGTCTGAAATTTATACATTTGCTTCTTGATTTTTTTTACTAGTGTCAATGCATTACAACACTAAGGAAATCATACCTAATGGGAAAATTGAAAAGACTATGGTAATACCAGTTACCCATAACTTAGCTGGTAGAGCAACCCCCACAGTAGCCGGTAGGTCTTACGAGGCTCAGGTCCTGATTGGTCAATGTTTTTTCTCAAAACAAGCCTGCCAGACCTTCCTAAATTTTTCAAAATAAAAGAAAATATGGAGAAAAAGAGAAAATTATATTCAAATTGAGAGTGCCATTTCCGTTCAACTAAAGCTGACATAATCATATATTTTCTATACCCAGGCATGGTGGAGCTGAGGTGGTACAGACTCTCCATATGTGGAAGTCCCTTCATGGACAAGTCTGTCCAGGATTTTCAAACAGTGCCGGACACACTATAAGCGTAAATTCAAACAATGTGGACCCATTTTACGCAAAAATATGAAAAATCTGGACCAATTTTCTTAAATTTTACCAATTTTAAGCTAAATATGAGAAATCGGGACCCATTTCACAAAAAGTGGACCCATTTTATGCATACAATTACATAATTTGGACCCATTTTACAAATGTGGAGTCATTAGAAATATTGTGCAAGACTGTCCAAACTGTCCGACAAGCTGGCTACGGCATCGATTGGTATTCTTATTAGCTCAGCTAAATTTGACATAACAGTCCATGTGAAGTAAAAACTTTATCATTGAGAAGCGGATCACCTCTTGTTATTGTCAGGATCATCATCTTTTTTTCTTATTCTTCTTTCTTTCTCCCCTTTTTTGGTCGCATGATATCTCAAAATTGCTACATGGTACGCAGACGATCGCTTCATCGATCATTTTGGCATCGCCTGGAATAGACATGGTAAGGTTTTCAAGGTGACCAGTCATACGTGACGTCAGGTACGCCCAATTTTGCGTTTTTACATTATCTATCATAGCCTAACCAATTGCCATTTCGAAATCGTGAGCATTAACTTCAGGTAAATGTTGAATGTACTGTACCCTAATTTTACGCGTGTGCTTCAAAACGTGTGCGTCAAAGTTTCAAAATGCTCGGTATCAATTTTTAACAAAATAAGAGCACGTTTCAGGTCATTTTGAACATTTCACTTTTTTTTAATTATCCTCTACGCGCACGCACTTTTACGTGTTATTACATATTTCGGGTTCCTGAAATTGTTTTCACAAATTTCCTTTCTTTTCAATCATCTTATGGCCAATAGGAATGTCGTACGTGCGCATCAAACATAGGGAGCTTTGCGTGTATTTGTTCTGATATACAGTGAAAATAATGCTAAAATCAGGCCTATTTTTAATCAATTATAGCTCCTTAGGATGAAAGGTGACCCCCAGTTTTTATTACATATTCTGAAAGCACATGAGTTGTAAATATGATTTTATAGATCATAATGGCTGATCGGACATTGTGACATCATCATATTCAACAAAACTGATTTTATCGATTACGTCATTTTTGAAAATACGAATTTGAGCGTATCTCGCTTATCCTTGGACTATCATATCCCAACTTTGAGTATGTTATAGCTGAGACAATTCTTTTTCATACATATATATAT
>NW_022708971.1:13669-21968 GCF_011630105.1 Anneissia japonica | reverse complement strand
ACCATACTACGATTATACATTATAGTGAACTTTCACCTGGACCGCAACCCAGAAGTGATTTAGGTGAGTTATGCTATCATATAGATCTTAAGTCATCTGTAGTAATAAGTATAACACGATTTACTATACTCGCGCTTCCTGAGGGTCGAAGTGCAGCGGATCACCAAACTCGTCCTCAGTGACGAGTTCAAATCTAGTGTTAAAATTGTAATGCTTATAGAATTACATTTCACATTTCAATTTTCGAATACAGGACTCTCTGTGCCGCCAAGTTCTGTTTCTTTGTTTTGTTCAGATCACTGTGTTTCATCAATAGCTGTCTTTTCAAGTCATACAGCATTACCCCGACTTTGTGCCGCCAAATTCAGTGTTTTTATTTTATTCTGTTCACTGTGATTTCCTATAGCATTCTTTACTTTACAGGGGTAATCCTACATGCGTACAGTGTACAGTACTTGCAGAAAACGTTTTTTTTTTTTTAAAGTTGACTAACGACTGTTAAACTGAGGACACGTACACACAGAAATTTCCCGTTGATGTAGGTCTAGTACAATAAAAGTATAATTTGAAATTGCAAAGATCGCTTTCAAATTGACCATGTCTTAGCGGAAAGAATTTCACCCAGATGTACGATTGCTTTCAACTTGGCGGAGATTATTTTTTACCCGTAATATCAACTCAAAAAAATTGTTGGCCCTTCAAACAAATTACTTATTTTTTTTTAGCTTGGCAGCTCATGGTGGGGGAGGGGTGTCAAGACCCCTCAGATCCGCCAATGCTGGAGCAAAAATAGGGAGTCGCCGTCATCCACCTCAGCCCAATCATGGTTGGGCTGAGATGATAAAGTTTTACAGAAATGGAAATGACACTCTTTCAAACAGTGTTCCTCTACAAAATTATTGACTTCTCTACGACGAGAGCTATGCTCCCAGTTCCCTGGACACCCTCCCTCATGGGCGTCGTGAGGTCTAATCGAGGACATGTCTATTCTACGGTCCTATTCTTCACTCTGTGTATGATGAGGCGTTGTCCCACCCACCGTAAAATCTAATATGAAAATCTGTAAACACCTGTCAAAAACCTCCGAACTCAGGTATTAGCTCTGCTACATTTGACATAACAACAGCCCATGGGAAGTAAAAATGTTATCATAGACATGTTAAAATTGTAATGATTGTCCTGATGCCTGATTTCTGACCCATGGTAGACAGTTACACACTGATCAGGGGAGAAACTTCGAGTCGGACCTTATTGCAGAATTGTGCAAAATTCTAGGGGCAGATAAGACACGGACGACACCTTACAACCCGAAGTCTGATGGCATGGTTGAGCGGTTCAACCGTGCCCTTGTAAACATGTTGGCAACCATGCTAGATCCACATCGTAATGTGCAACCTTCGCATATGGATGCACACCACAAGAATCGACAGGGGAAACACCCAATGTGATGGTGCTAGGGAGAGAGTCAATTGTTAAATCAATAACATTTGTACTTAATTTTACATGATAATAAACAGTTAGTGAACCCAAAAACAGTGCTTATAGAAATACATTTCGATTGTCCTGCGAATAATGCGAGTTATACAGGACTCTCTGTGCCGCCAAGATCTGTCTCTGTGTTTCATCAATAGCCGTCTTTTCAAGTCATACAGTATTGATATTACACCGCCAAGTTCAGTGTCTCTTTGTCGCCAAGTCTGTCTTCTTATTCTGTTGACTGGTTTTCTTAATAGCAATCTTTACTGTTCAGTCGAGACTCGAAGCGTAGGTAGGTTTTTGTGCTGTGATCAATTACCAACCAAAATTCGACAAGAACTAACATCAACATATCCAAACAACTACTCAAAACACAGCTTTTTAATTTAAATTTACTAAATTATGGATTTTTATTCCTAAAGCACATTGAGACTTTTAGCAAAAATGATTTCAATAAAGTCAGCTTGTATCCTGTCTTTCCTTTTATATCAATTTGTAACAATTTCGGTGTCGGTGGATGTTCTTTTGGTCAACTGTTTGCCTACCAAACGTCCGTTGGCAAACTGGCAATCGGTGATATGTCCTAGTACCTCAAACTCCCAGCAGATCGGCCCGATTGAGAAAAACCTTGCAATGTGATTGAATTATCCAGGTGCCGAGAAGGGGGGGGGGAGGTTTCAGGTAGGAATTGATTGAACCCCTCGTCGTCCAACGCCACGACGGGGTCATCAGACCCAAAATATTAATTTGTTTATCCAAATAGCGTTACTAGCTGTGACTACTAATCCCTAATGCAGAAGCGGATCCAGACAGTTTCTGGCGGAGGCACAATAGGAAGTCGACACACATCAGCCCCACCATGGTTGGCGCTGAGGTGATCAAGTCTTAAGAATAGGCAGTGGCGTAACTACCGCAGGTTCAACAGGTTCATTGAACCTGGGCCCCGAGCTCCAGGGGCCCCGATCTATAAAAAAAATCTAATAAAGCAATGTTATATTGTGACATTGAACTACTGTATCTGTGGCCCTGTGGCTTTCATAGACCATTGGGGCCATTTTTGACTCTAACTGAAATCATGTCCGCCGTTATACATGCGAGGGATAAGCAGGGCCGTCGGAACAGCACTGGTTGGCCGGACAACTTTTTCTCAATTATAATATAACATTTTTAAATAAATATATACAGATACCTATAAAATCACAATATGAATTTATTATTAATGTTCGCATCACATCGTCTTTTTATGTTATATATTTAAACAAAAATCCACCATGCGCTTGTTTTTGTATTGCTTAACGGTACATTTTAATTTTTTACAATACTTAATTTTTTCGTGATTTAGATGATTTTTAAAAAAGTTTGAGGAGTAAATATAAAACAACAATTATATATTTACAAAATGTTGGGGGTTGGGCAAATAAGTAAAATTAAAGTTGTACCAGTAGTATCTCTATGGTATTCATTAATTTGTAGGCGTGTTTTTAAAATATAATGATAGCATATTGCATCATGTGTATCGTAACACATGTTTTATTTTGCATATGTTTAAATTTCATGATACCCTGCACGTTGTGTAAATATAGTAGGCAGTTATTTATTGTACAGTGTTAAAATGTATTAAATAATGCACAGCATATTGTACACCTTTACATTCATAACACAAGGTTTCATTTAAGTACGCCTACATCATTTTATACGTTATGTAGGCCTTTCACAATACCCGTCACTTCGTATTAAAAAAAGTGGTGGTTACACCACAGAAAAGAGAAAAAACTCGTATAGGCCTAAATATATAAAAATCATATAATTATTATTATTCATATTGTATTTATATAATGTGTTTGTGTTGCTTGCACTTTATCTATTAATAGAGGTGTATAAACAACTCAATTCACCTAGTTATGGCAGTGAAAAGAGAATAACTTGTGAACAAGTTATCATTTCGCAATAGACCTACACTGATTTAAAATAGGCCAGGAACTGTGAATTGGTCATTATTTTGAGTTATGGTATTCTGTGTCGAGATACAACATTTGTAAGCTGGTTACTATTCTGCGCCCACTCTTTAGCATTATGTACAGGGCCTTTTTGTGAGTACAGGCCCGGAGTTTTTGAGTTTTAGCGGAAGAATAGGATGTCCTGAAAGCCAAACTCTTAAAAAAAATTCTCCCTGTGTCAGGGTCCCTCATGGACATTACATACACATCCCCGCTCCCGGGGACCAAGTCAGCTATGGGGATCTCTTCTGTCTGCTGTGAACGTAACAAAGGCATGCTCTTATAATAATAATAATAATAATAATAGGCCTAATAATAATTCTCAACTTATAGCGCATAATAATAGACTAACCTCTATGCGCTTTACATTATTACCCCCGGTCACTGGATCAAGCACATGGAACAACACTCATGTCCCATAATGTTGCTGCTGTAAATCAGCACATGGTTGTGTTTGAACCTACCAGGTACCTACAGTACTTGTACTCCTGTGTGGAGAGAGACAACCGTATAGGTAAAGTGCCTTGCCCAAGGACACAAGCGATTTGCACAGCGAGAGTTTTGAACCCCCGAGGTTGGGAGCCACAAGCGATGCGCCATCCAATTCTTTTAAAAAAATTTTTCTCGCTTTCTGTTGTGCTTCTTGGTATGGAAAAAGTAGGGAAGAAAAATATAAAATGATCATTCAACGTTATTCAAAAAATTTGGTGTATTTGTAGGAATTAATTACTAGCTTAAAGATATATGTTACAACTGCATTAAAAATATTTTTAAAGATATATAAATCATCAGTTAAATTGTAAATAATAATTAGTTCATTTTGCAATAATAATAAAATAATAGTGTAATACTAAATAACAGTACTAAGTAACAGTAAGTAAAAGATTTTCTTTTTAATGAATATATAAAATGAATGAAAGAAAAATGTCCGTGACCAAGACACAAAGTACCACCTAACGTGTGTGGTGGATACAGGAACTCGAAATTAGAAGGGTGGGATACACATCTTCCTCAGGGAGAAACTTAGAAAATGGAGGGTCACAGAACCTCGGCCAAACCCCTGGCTGGGTCTGAGGTAAGAAATGTTATGATTATAGTACTTGATGGCCGGATACACTCTCAGATTTAAACTTGAATACGATTTTCCTTCTTTCTTCATCTTTTAAAATAATACAGTGGCCTAGAACCCCTCATTTGGGACACCCCTATTCAGGAGACGCCTCTATTAAGGGAATCTTTCCGCGAAACGAGGGGAAATTATCTTTTAACACTGCAGCCAATCACTATTAAGGGGAAACCAGTGTTAAGGGGAAACCAGTGTTAAGGGGAAGGGGACACTTTTTAACCAAATGGCCAAATATTCAGAGGACACTTTTATTTCACAGTAGTCTCAAAATAAGAAAAATTAATTAAACTTTATATTTTGAGACTTAGGCCTACTGGTTATTCTCTATTCATGCTACATCCTTCCAATAGAAACCTAAATATTTGAAAAAAAAATAAGAATATTTATATTTGAGGTAGATATTTATTAAAAAAATCAACATCAAAAACATACATAGCAGCGACTAAGGCTGAATTGCGTATGAATTAACAAGAAAAAAATCCATATAAAATACAATTGTTATAATCGTTATAAAAAATGAAAAATTCAAGAGCAAAACCAATATAAAAATACGAGATAACCGCGGTAGGAGCATTTGAAAAACGACAGGAAAATAAAGGGAGAGGGAAACAAACCAATCAACGGGGGGCGGGGGGGGGGATTAGAATTAACTTTTGTTTATTATGTCAGCCAAAAATGGGATCGGACTAGTTTGGAATCGTTTGGTTTTGCTTCTGTAATATTTAATCTTAGGGAGTTTTCTAAGGGTCGTACAGGATCTGTACTGAGGGGCAGGGAACCAGGCAGAGAATCTACCCGAAGCATGTGCTTTTAAGGCAAACACCTTGCACAACTGCCATCTTCTAGTATGAAGAGGTTCTAGATCCTGTGTTACAAGGGAATGTGAGTAAGATCTATGCCCACTGCCTAAAATGATCTTGCAGACACGCTCCTGGATGTTTTCGACCTGGTTCACCTGTCCCTGAGTAAGACCTGCATGCCACAAAGGGGCAGCATACTCCAACACAGGTCTTACATATCCCTTATAGACAGATAGAAGTTCCAATTTGTTAAGACCCACCCTTATAAGCTTACGAAGCATGAACATTCTACCATTAGCGTTACTGCAAATATTATCAATCTGGCTTTGTCATTTTAAATCATTTTGGATTATTACACCCAGTAATTCAACTTTCTGTACTACAGGTAGAAAGTGATTAAAGATGTGTAAATCACCAATTGGAGTATTTTGCTTACTGAAATTGATGAACATAGTTAAACATTTGGTGGGGTTGAGTTTTAATTTATTCCTAATGGACCACTCAAGAAGCGAGTCTAAATTTTCTTGCACTGCCGAGAAATCTCCAATGGTCTTATTTTCCCCAATTGTGAGATCATCTACATATTTGCAAACCTTTACATGATTGTTATTTGTATTTAAAAGAGCATCATTAATCCTAGCTAAAAAAGCAATGGGACCAATAATAGTACCTTGGGGTACCCCACCATTTAGTTCAATCCAATCAGAAAAAGTATTAATGTATTATATTTAACCCTTTGTTTTCTTTTGGAAAGAAAGTCCACCGCCCACTGTGACGAAGGCGCACATAGTTCGAGTAATTTAGAGAAGCTTTCGAAAAGTCGGTTAGCACAAGTGTGCTAACATTTTTCGGTTTTTCTGCACCCGAAATCAAATAATGATACATAGGCCTATCAATAAGACAGTGGATGGTGGAAGCCTTTGCGGTTCCCAAATTGTTTATGATCAATCTGTGAATTAATTGCATTAACTATCCATTTGCAAACTCCACCTTCAGCAATTTTAGCGAGGCATGGGGTTAGTGAAATTGGACGCAACTTGTCTATTGTCGGAGGATTTTGTTACATTGGCTTCCTTCCATTGGTTGGGTACTTTGCTTTGATAGAGTGAAGTATTTATAATGTTAGTCACTGGTTGACTTAACTCGTACGCCACCTCTTTTAACAATCGTGGTGGCAGCCCATCAGGACCGCCTGTTTTGCAAATAGATAGTAGTTACTGATGTTTAAAATTCAAATTCTTTATTCCACCAAATCATACAATATAAAATAGAAACAAGGATATAAGTACAAATGGGGACCTAAAAAATATTCCACGAAATCATACAATATAAAATAGAAACAATATGGGGACCTATAAATAAAACAATAGCTTATAATCATTAGACACAATACAATTTCAAAAAAGTACGTAAACTAAAATACAGAACACATAATAATAATAATAATAATAATAATAATAATAATAATAATAATAATAATAATAATAATTATAATAATAATAATAATAACACTATGATAATAATAATCATAATTATATATAGGCCTATATATAATTTGATTTATTTATTAATTTATATAATTTTAGACATATGACTTCAATATACAATCAATAATCACTTTTTTAAATAGTGATATGCTTAAAGCTTGCTTATGTTGTTCGCAAAGTTCATTCCATTAAACCTGGCCAACCCATCGAACAATTACGTTGTGGCAGTACTGTTCTAAACATCGGTTTGTAGAATGTAGATACACAATTTTGCTACGCTCTCGCGTGTTATAAGTGTTAGCACATATAGAAAATAATCATTGAAATACGAAGGTATAGTTCTATTCAGTGATTTACAGGTATACAAAGGCTCGTGTGCAACCCAGTACATCCTTTCGAGATGAGTAGGGGGATACCCCGGTGTACTGGAACAGACAGCCCCTGTGGTGGACGACGAGAGTTGCTGGTACCGGGTTACCGGGTAGCACAGACACGAAGGGACCCTTAGGGGCGAAGCCTAAGTCATTATCGAGTTCCGGTCCAAATTTCAAGCACAGTCTTACATTAGATGGATTTGTGCGCTATATAAAACTACAATTATTATTATAATAAAAACAAAATATCATCACTACTAAAACCATAACTACTACTAAAATTATTACTACCATTATATTAGGCCTATTATTATTATTATTACTAATAATAATAACAACAATAATAATAATAACAAAAACAACAACACCAAGAATAATATTTGTGCGCTATATAAAACTACACTATTATTATTAGGTGAACATTACGTGTTGTATTTTACAAATATCAGAGACAGTGGCTACGTTCAGACCTGAGAGATACAGGCGTATCTAACGCCGGACGTACGTTAATCCATGGCGTAACTAGCGATTAACGAAAAAAAAAGTCACGTGCTACACGGGACGGGTGGTCACCTGACCACCCATTTTGAATCTTTGATCACACATGGATCCTTTTGTAAGGCCGGGAGTATGGAAGGCAATCGCCGCCAAAAATACAGTTACAAACGAACAACCTATTCGCAAAAACGTACACTGTACTCACAGAAACGTACAACCTACTCGCAGAAATGAAATACCTACTCGCAGAAACGAACAACCTACTCGCAGAAACCTACAACGTACACACTGTAAAGGACAACGTTAGACATTCGCAGAAACGTACAACGTATTAGCAAAAAAGACACTCACAGAAACGAACAACCTAAAAACGAACGAACAACCCAAAAATTGGAGCCTTATTTTGGGCTGATGATGTAGTGTTAGTCGGCGAAGACGAAAGAGATCTAAATCTCCTTCTTAAAGCAGCAAGTGACTTTTCAAGTAAATGGAAACTGGATTTTAATTACAATAAATCCAATGTTCTTATTACAGGACAACG
>NW_022708971.1:6709-13623 GCF_011630105.1 Anneissia japonica | reverse complement strand
AAATTATTGTTGGGAAAATCTGAAACTCTGGATAAGCTACATAAAATTGACATCCATAGCACGGTTTAAAAAAAATCCGCCAGAATCCCGATCAGCCATTAAATAAAGTAAGTACTTTAAGCAAAGCCAAACTTGTAGACTAATCACTTTGAACAAAACACAAAACGCTGTAGAAAATCTTTTGTTCATAATTCCATTCATGTTTTTTAATAAAAATTTTAGAATATAGTCACATTTGAAATGCTGTTATGTCTCGTATTAATGAGTGGGGACTTCTAGGGAGATTAGGAAACTCATTGTGATCCACCAGCAGACAGTCAGCTGTTTTTTTTTTGTTTTTTTTTTTTTGTTTTTTTTTTCTTTTTTTTTTTCTCTTTAATGATTTTATGAATAGACATTGACTATACTTCTGTTGTGTTTTTGATATGTATACTTTTACATCAGTTTCACATTGCATTTATTAGATTATGTGTTTGTTTTTTTTTAATTTATTTATCTACTTTTATTTACTTTATTTTATTATTACATATTTTTTATTTATTTATTTATTTATTTTTTAAATTTTTATTTATTTAATTTTTTTTAAATTTTTTGTTTATTTTTTTCCCCTTTTAGTTAAGATTTTTAAACTTTAGAATATTATATTATTTTAATTGGATTTGGATTTGTCATTACTATTGTCTCTTTTTTTTATGAATTTGTCTTTACTTGTAACTTTTGTTCTGTTGTATGGCCGAATCTCCTGCGTGAGAGTGTTACTCTGCTTTGAAAGAGAGAGCCAATAAATTATTATTACTCACAGAAACGAACAACGTAGTCGCAGAAATGGATGCACAGAGCACTCTCAGAAAAGGACAACGGAATCGTCCATTTCAAGATAGGTCAGCAAAATCTCGTATCTTAAGGCTGAACGTAATTTATTCTAAAACATGATCTATGGCAAGCCCCAGCTGTCTTAAGCCTACAAAACTATTATATTTTTTATGTTTGCTATATTATTTACGTTTATTATTATATTATTTAAAATTATTATTATATTATATATGTTTATTATTATATTACTTATGCCTATTAGTATATTATGTACGTTTATTATTATATTATTTATGTTTATTATTATATTATATATGTTTATTATTATATTATATGCGTTTATTATTATGTAGTCAGTAGACTGAACGTCTACTTGTTGGTCCTCATCGTCAACTTGAATATGATGATACGCACTGGTCAAGTCAATAGCAGAGAAATATTTAGCTTTGCCTAGTGCGTCTAATGTCTCATCGACTCTGGGTAAGGGGAACGAGTCGCGAACGGTTTTACTGTTTAGTTTTCTGTAATCCACGCATATTCGTATTGCTCCACATTTCTTTCTCGCAACTACTAATGGTGAGGCATAAGGACCTTCACTTTTTCGTATGATTCCTTCAGTTTGAAGACGGTTGATTTCCTCCCGTACTTCCTGAAAGTCATGTGGATGTATCTACGGTGAGCCATTCGAAAAGGTGTGCGTTTATACCCACTACACATTTGGAGGTTCTACCGTGATTTAGTATAGACGTCAAACTGAACATGTTTGAAGAAAGCGAAGTTGAGAGTCGATCATCATGGATGAGGAGAGGCAGAACAAGATAAACGCTGGACGTAAACTCTTGTTAAAATTTCAGAAGAAAAGCAAAAACTATAATGAAGAGGAAAGGAAAAAAAATACAAAATGGACGTCAAATACTACTAAAATCTCTATAGAACAAGGCTGCAAAAACTGGGAAACTTGATGTACATATCGAAGAGCTAATACATCTGCATGAAAACAACTTAACGGACTTGCAGCACAAATATGAAGTTACTGAAGTAACCAATTGTTGCCTTCCGAATTTGCAGTTTCAGCCGGAAAAGAATGTAAGAAAGACTCTAAAACCATGCAAAGAACTTAAGAACACTAAACAGAAACGAATGATGTTTGCTGTATACGACAGAGGAAAGTTTAGATAGGACAATTGAGTCGTGTTTAGGGCGTGAAATGGAACAACAGAACCAAGAATTTTTAAAACAATATGTTTTTGGTACGTAATGCAACTATCGGCGCATAAGCTTTGTAAATACAGATGAAGAAAAGAAAATTTTCTGGTGGACATGAATTTATTTTTTGAAACTGAGACCAGAAGAGTTTATTTTTTTTAAAGGAATGTATTCACTCGTTAAATATAATACATTTTGTTATGAATTTTAAATTAAGTTTGTGATGCTTTGTTCGATTAATATTCTCAGGTTTGTTTTTTTTTTAATTATTAAGCTATACGCAAAGTGTGTACATTATAATATTGTTCATTAGTTACGATAGGGTATAATTTACATTTTTGTTCACTGTTTTGGAGGAATGGTAGTTATGATTTGTGTTCTTGAGTAGATGTTGTAATCACATCAGTACTGCTGTATTCAGTTAAAGTCTGAGGCAGGTGTAATAAACAGCACTGTGGGGGGTCGTCAGTTTAGTGTAACTGTGGGTTGCGACCGTGATTTGTAAGCAACATCGAGAGGGAGGCGGTTGAATTGCCTTTTCCTAACTGCGAATGCATTTTGTATCTGCTTTTGCTTGACACTACATTGTACAATTCTGTTAATTATATAATTTTATTTTTTATATTTTTTGTATTAGATTTTGGTTTTGATTTTAAAATAGGTCCACTAAAGATAAAAGAATTTCCTATACAGGGCTAGAAAAATGATTTTTAAAGCTTCTAACATAAAAATATGTTTTAATGTAGTATGATAAGTGCTACTGTTTTTTTTTTTCTTTCATTGATCTTATTTTAACTACAGCACTTCTTTAGACGATTATGTTTTATAATGAAATTTTTTCTGATTTTTTTTCTTTAATGATGAAATATGGATGTTTATTTATGATGTTTAATTACTATTTTAAATATTTTTTCTCATATTGGAAAACTATTATTATTACAGTGTTAATTTGATTTTTGTGCTATAACACATTTTGGTTATAACTGATTTAATGACATTTATAATTATGATGATTGATGTGGCTAGTTTAGTATTCTTATTTTCAAACGTATTAGCTGAATACAATATGTACGATCTTTAATATTGTTGAGGTACAGGTTTATTTCTCTTTTTGTGAGGATATTTATCAAAGCTATTTGTAGTTTTAATTTTTATGATTTCTGATTTTACTGTAATACTATTATATTTTGCTGGAGTACCTACTGTAATGTAATGCAGATAATTTGTTTTTCTCTACATTTTTTTTTTCTCTTATTGTAAGTCCGTCGAGGACGACGTTTCTCAATGGAGGGAGTAGATGTAGTCAGTAGACTGAACGTCTACTTGTTTTTAATTGTTATACCTTCTTTATGTAATGTCCTTTGTTCTAGAATACAGTTTTCTTTGTCTAGTTTTAATTAATAAACGTTACCATATCCTGTGTCCTTTCCACCCCATGTAGTCAATCCTTTTCACACCTATTTCTATATTGTTAATACCTTAAACCCACATGGTAAACCATTCTTGTAGATAAGATAACTCATCTATTTAAGTGCCTTCTTTTGTACATCCAAGCAGAGTTTTGAATTGGTGATTGTCGAATAAACGTCTCAACTTTCTGACATATACATTGTTGTACCAGGGAGTTGTTAATTAGCTAATTAACAACTCCCTGGTTGTACCATGGAGAAAATAAAATAGCCATGCCATGCAGTAAAACTACAAGCTCGCACTGGCAGCCTTTTTTTTTTGACTGAAACACAGAGGCAGAGTGACTTTTAGGAAGACTTCTGTCGTAGGGTACATGTGTTAACCACCTCTTAATTTTTCAACAATGGCAGTGAGGGCACGAATGTAGGTAAGAATGGCCCCGGAAAAAATGGCCCCAGAAAAAATGGCCCCGGAAAAAATGGCCCCGGAAAAAATGGCCCGGTAAAAATGGCCCCATATGAAAGGTAGGTAAAAATAGCCCCAATGAAAAATTCGGTAATAGAAATGATATATTTTTTTTAAATATTCAAATATTTAAATAATGTAAAAGCAGGAATTGAATCAAGAAATAAAAAATGGCCCTCAATTATAAAATTCAAGAAAAAAAAATTAATAATAAATAAATAAATAAATGCTGTAAAATACCCTGTAGCAAAAATTCAATTAATAAATCAATATAAAGAATATGCATATTTGAGAACTAAAATATATTAGTTTTTGTTACAATACTGTAACTTACAAAGCAACTTTTAAAAAATAGTAACATAGCATGCGTTAAAAAAGATGTTGTTAAATTAGTATTAGAAACATTTTAGTAGGAATACATATATACACTACAGTAAAATGTACAATAGTTCGTCAAACAAGGTATAAAAAAGTCTCGCCTTGGGCAGTATCTTTTTAAAGAAAATCATTAATTTCATTTAAAAAAAAAACACAAGTTACTGATTGATTAAATAATCCTATTTTAAATAAGAAATGATTATGCACAGTAAAAGTAACATAGGACAACATTTAAAAGATCATTATATTAGTGCTACTGAAACTGTTAATTATTTCAAGGTTTTATCTAAGTGCAAATCAAGTTTGATTGCTTAATTAAAGAAATGCTTTGGATCAAAGAACTGAAACCTACACTTAACAAACAAACTGATTCAGTCAAAGCCAAACTGTTTATCTAGTTAATCTGCTAAGAAGGGCTAATTGTTGCTTAGCTCCAATGTAGCTCCACACAGGCCCTATTGATATGTAAATTATTTACTTACTTCCTGTCACTGCTTGGTATTTTTGTTTTTAGTTTTTTCAATTTACTTGATCTTGAGAATGGTTCCATGATGGACCCGAAACGTCGATCTTTCTTGTCATTAAATTTTGCTTTGAGATTATGTTTTTAATTGATTTAATAAATAAAAGCCACAAATAATAATTTGATTTATTAAATTTCATTATGTAAAAATAGTTATGCTTTAACATAGATTAAATATATGTTACGCCTTACTTATTTTAAATCTATGGTCTTTTTAATTAATTTTCTTTTTCTTATTGGAAATTCCGTAGTGCAGAGTAAATATATCAAAACCCATTAGGTTTAGAGTAATATGAAAAAAAAATTAGTTTATACAGAAATAGTATCTAAAATGAACTCAATTTCCAAAGTTAAAGCAAAAGATCTAATCTAAACACACAATATTAGGCAGGATGTATTTGTTTGGAAAACAACCCACTCTTTTGTGAAATTAAGAGGTTTATAGGTGAAAATTGTAAATTTAGAAACAACTTTTATTTTTTCCTTTGAACTGAGATCAATATGTGATTTTTTTTTTATTTCTTTAAAAGCATTTGTTTTTTTAACAATTACAGCAGATGTCAATAATGTTCTGAGAGATAATCGAAAAACAATGGCCATTGAATAACATTTTTGATAGTAGAAATAAAAGTTTTAAAAACGTTATTTCACTAACAAAGTAGAGGAATGACATACAGTATACAGTACTTCAACTACCAAAATATGCAATTCATAGATAACCACAAACTTCACTTTATTTAAATATCAAATGAATTAACTTTACATGTTATAAACAATGCAAATAAACAGTAGTTAAAGCATGTGGATCAATTGTGTGTTTGAATCACAAGTTCATGTATGGGAAAAGGGAGGGCTTACTTTCTCGCAAACTTAGCAATAAATTGTCTGCTTAGAGTTTATTCAAAGAAGTATCGCTTTTAGTAAACTGAATAATTAGGAATACATTTATTTAAACAACTAATTTAGTTGCACACTTGGTTTTTACTCATCACTAACTAAATCCAGGTGCCTACTACTGGCTTAGAATTATATATAGTTATGTATGGCAATTATGCTAAGAATTAAAATGGCGTGTGATTGTGAGGGTAGGGTGATTATGGTAGGATTAAGTGGTAAATCCCACAAACCCCCCAAAACACACTGTAGAAAATCAAACAATTCAATTGTGATTGACTGACTTGGTATATCAATAAGAAAATTAAATACATTCATAACTATTTTTTGGTTAAAATTTAGATTTTGTTATGAAAAAATACTTGCAAGTACAACACAAACCTTTAAACACACTGCAAACCCCATCTAAACCATATAATTATGATTGTAGAACTCTCTTTTTCTTAAAAAATAATAATAATAATTTTATGTTCATACTAACCCACTGTTTGTGGGGTTTACCAATACACAGATTAAATTTCTGGAATATTGTGATTCCTCTACCGTGAAATCGGCCACAAGTAAATTAATTTAGTATTAATAAATGCATGATTTATGTTGATTTATTGATTTTGTTGTTGCTATTTTTTAACATTTAAATGAATTTGATTATTAAGGCCATTTTTACCTACATGTCATATGGGGCCATTTTTACCAGGGCCATTTTTTCCGGGGCCATTTTTTCCGGGGCCATTCTTACCGTACACCCGAGGGCACTTGTTGACCCTACCAAAGGGCACAGACGCAGGCACAGACGAATTCAAGGAGGGCCCACCCCCACCCCCTAAATTTTTCAAAAATTGTAAAAAATTTGAGAAAAAAAATTACATTCAAACTTTAAGTCTGAGAGTGCCATCTATAGGCCATAATCGTATAAGTTTCTTATCTCAGCCCCAACCTTAGTGGGGAGGTGATCCTCCATCTGTCAAACTCCCTCTTTGGGCCCCTCTATTTCAAATTCCTGGATCCGCCACTGGTAGGGGAAATTGGCAAGGTCTTTGGACTCATTGCTGGCACCTCATCAATGTATTTTTATTTTTAGTAAATGCAAGGCCCCATAAAAAAATTATTAGTTTATCACGCGCCCGCTCCCTCATAACTTTTGGGGAAAATTTGATTCCACTATTATGACCTGTCTCTTATACACATCTCCTGAACGTCTCCTTGTTTTTAATTGTTATACCTT
>NW_022708971.1:0-5802 GCF_011630105.1 Anneissia japonica | reverse complement strand
AAACCCTTTGTCCCTAAAACCCTTGATTTACTTGTGAAAATCGGTAAAATGGGGGCGGGGTTTTTATCAGTTTTTATTCTTTGATATTGTGATAAACTAATAATTTTTTTATGGGGCCTAGTGTAAATCTGTTTCTCGAAACCTGGAAAATATGCTCGAGTAGTTTATTTCGTCGCACAGCATAAAAACATCACACTTGTGTTTCTTTTCTCTAATATTTTTGGTAGGGTCAACAAGTGCCCTTGTACACTGCCATAGTTGAAATTAAGAGGTTGACAAATGTACTGCCTAGCCAGATACAATTATCTGTGGTCTGACCATAGAGAAAATAACATAGGGTCAAGAATTGCCCTACTAACAGCCAGCCCACAATCCTCTGTACAGGAAATATAAGCAGTTGGTATAACAACATAATGATCAGCCATAATATACTACTCAACTTCCATAATATACCACTCAACTGCCATATACAAGTTAACTGCAATGAAATAATAGTGAATGTGTATAATATAATGGAAGGAGATAATATAGTAGTGAATTAAACAAAAATAATAATGAATGTACATAATTATAATAGTGAGTATTGAAAATATAATACTAAACTTTTATAATATAATAATAAATGAACGACATATAATAACAACATTCATAATATAATAGTAGACGTAAATAACATAATACTGAACATACATAATATAATAACAAACGTAAATAATACAATACTAGACATACATAAAAAATAACAAACGTGTATAATATAATACTTAACCTATATAATATATAATATAACAGCATGCGTTAATAACATCATACTAAACGTACATAATATAATAATAACGTCAATAGTATATTACTATATGCAAATAATAAAATAAATATAAGCCCCAATCGAAATACTGTACATGAAATGGGCCTGAAGTTTTATGACATAAATTTGATCGTAACTTTTCGCGCCACCTTTCTCATGATCGCGACGTCGACTTCGCAAAAAAGCCAAAATCGAGTCGGTCATTTCTATTGGCTAATCATGACGCAATATCATTTACCGTACCTTTAGCATTCGGAAGTTCCGATACGGTACTGTATCTCTAGCCACGGCGTAAAATAAACGTTATGTAATGTAATAATAAACGTACGTTATAAATATACTAATAAACGCACATAATATATACTGAGAACGTACATAATATAATAATAAACGTATATAATATAATAATAAACGTACATCATGTAATAAAAAACGTCTGTAATTCAATAATAAACATGTATAATATAATAATAAACGTACATAATATACTAAAAGATGTAAATAATATAATGGTAAACATATATGATATAATAATAACGTACATAATATGATATAAGACATAAATAACATAACATGAAACGTAAATAATAAAATAACAAACATAAATAGTATAATACTAAAAGTACGTAATATAATAATAACGTACTTAATATAATACTAAATGTAAATAATATAACAATAAACATATATAATATAATAATAAACATACATAATATAATACTTAACGTACATAATATAATAATAAACGTGTATAATATAATAACAAAAATATATAATATAATAATGAACATAAATAATATAATAATAAACGTACATAATATACTAATAGGCATAAATAATATAATAATAAACATAATAATAAACATATATAATATTCAACGTTTTATTGTCAAGAATAGTTGTAGTTAGGCCTATATAATAATTGACAAAAGGTGGTAAGGTGTAGTTAACAAAAATAACTAATCAAATGCTTAACACCTTCTAGATAAAATAATAACAAGGAATTTAAATCAAAGATACTACAATCTGTTGAATATGGACGGACGTACAACATGAATAAAAATTATACATCAATATAAAACATAATAAAAATAATATAACCAAAATTTTAAATATACATATCAAATAAATATATTTTTACTTCTTCAACAAATTGTTTTCTACAAATAATATTTTTAATAGAAGGACTAAGACCATTCCATAATTTTGCACCAACAAATGAAATTCTATATTTGCCTAAATCAATACGGGCTTTGGGCAGAGCAAAATGAACACTTGTATTTAATCTTGTATTGTATGAATGAGTAATAGGCATGAAGTAATCATACATTGAATGTGGTGTTCTGTCATGATAAAGATCAGAAATAAATGTAAGCACATATAACCCATTTAATTCATATATATCCAGAAATTTAAGATTAAAAAATAAAGAAGCTGTATGTGCTCTAAATTGTGAGAAGGTAATACATCTTACTATCATCTTTTGTGTACGAAAAATTGGTTCATTGAGATAATAATAAATTTAAATAATATAATAATAAACGTAAATAATATAATAACAAATGTAAATAATATAATAGCAAACATAAATATTATAATATTTGTTGTATGCTTAAGACAGCTGGGGCTTGCCATAGGTTATGTTTAAGAAGAAATTACATTCAGCCTTAAGATGCGAGATTTTGCTGACCTATCTTGAAATGGACGATTCCGTTGTCCTTTTCTGAGAGTGCTCTGTGCATCCATTTCTGCGACTACGTTGTTCGTTTCTGTGAGTGTCTTTTATTGTCTGTTTTTGCTAATACATTGTACGTTTCTGTGAAAGTCTAACGTTTTCCTTTACAGTGTGTACGTTGTAGGTTTCTGCGCGTAGATTGCTCATTTCTGCGAGTAGGTTGTTCGTTTCTGCGAGTAGGTATTTCATTTCTGCGAGTAGGTTGTTCGTTTCTGTGAGTCTATAGGTTGTACGTTTTTGCGAGTAGGTTGTTCGTTTGTAACTGTATTTTTGGCGGCTATTGCCTTCCATACGGGAGTACAAAACAGTAGGCCTAGGCCTAGGCGTAGTTAGGTCGTGTATCGGTAAGATAGTTACTGATTATTATATAATTACTGTAATTACAACTAGCTTTTTTTGGAAATATTGAGTAGAAGCAATAAACACCTATGAAACTTAAACATCTGCACATTTATTTATAGGCCTATGTTAAAATTATCAACCCTGGTGCACTGTGTAGCTAGCTAGCATCATCATAAATCTGATCAATAACGCATTTCGTCTTGCGACGTGACGCCAGCATAGAAATAGGGCTCTCGAGGACTAGGCCTAGGCTAGCCAGTGAGCTAGCCTTCTGCCACCTATGGCAGGTTTGTGGCCCAATATTTATCATGATGGCTCACAATGACCACCAGTGATATCACGATTAGTGTGTGTCTTCTTTGTCGGCATTTTCTGTAGGCCTAGTATGATGGTAGCAGGTAAAAAGACAAAACAGCAATAAACCAAAACACCCCAAAACGGCAACGGTAAGTACCAAAGGTTTTGAATCTCCCGATTTGATCGGGGAATGTAGGTAAGAATGGCCCCGGAAAAAATTAATTTTTTTAAAATTTTAGTTTATTCAAAGAAGTATTGCTTTTAGTAAACTGAATAATTAGGAATACATTTATTTAAGCAACTAATTTAGTTGCATGCTTTGTTTTTACTCATCACTAACTAAATCCAAATGCCTAATACTACTGGCTTAGAATTATTTATAGTTACGCATGGCAATTATGCTAAAATGGCGTGTGATTAAGTGGTATTGCTAAATCGCACAAACCTCCGAAAACACACTGTAAAAAATCAAACAATTCAATTGTGATTGACTGACTTGGTATATCAATAAGAAAATTAAATACATTCATAACTATTTTTTTGTTAAAATTTAGATTTTTTATGAAAAAATACTTGTAAATACACCACAAACCTCTAAACACACTGCAAACCCTATCTAAACCATATAATTATGATTGTAGAACTATCTTTTTCTTAAAAAAAAAAAAAATAATAATTTGATGTTCATACTAACCCACTGTTTGTGGGGAATGTAGATAAGAATGGCCCTGGAAAAAATGGCTCTGGTACAAATGGCCCCGTATGACAGGTAGGTAAAAATGGCCCCAATGAAAAATTTGGTAATAGAAATGATATATTTTTTTAAAT
This sequence comes from Anneissia japonica, assembly GCF_011630105.1. Classification (NCBI taxonomy): domain Eukaryota; kingdom Metazoa; phylum Echinodermata; class Crinoidea; order Comatulida; family Comatulidae; genus Anneissia; species Anneissia japonica. The sequence continues at coordinate 1,792 of NW_022708971.1, read as the reverse complement.
CTTCAAATATTTAAATACTGTATAAGCAAGAATTGAATCAAGAAATTAAAAATGGCCCTCAATTATAAAATTCAAGAAAAAAAAAATTAATAATAAATAAATAAATAAATGCTGTAAAATACCCTGTATCAAAAATTTAATTAATAAATCAACATAAAAACCTACACTTAACAAACAAACTGATTCAGTCAAAGCCAAACTGTTTATCTAGTTAATCTGCTAAGAAGGGCTAATTATTGCTTAGCTCCACTGTGGCTCCACACAGTAGGCCCTATTGATATGTAAATTATTTACTTACTTCCTGTCACTGCTTGGTATTTTTGTTTTTAGTTTTTTCAATTTACTTGATCTTGAGAATGGTTCCATGATGGACCCGAAACGTCTATCTTTCTTGTCATTAAATTTTGTTTTGAGATTATGTTCTTAATTGATTTAATAAATAAGCCACAAATAATAATTTGATTTACTAAATTTCATTATGTAAAAGTAGTTATGCTTTAACATAGATTAAAAATATGTTACGCCTTACTTATTTTTAACCTATGGTCTTTTTAATTAATTTTCTTTTTTTTTTATTGGAAATTCTGTAGTGCAGAGTAAATTTATCAAAACCCATTAGGTTTACAGTATTATGAAAAAAATATTTAGTTTATACAGAAATAGTATCTAAAATGATCTCAGTTTCCAAAGTTAAATCAAAAGATCTAATCTAAACACACAATATTAGGCAGGATGTATTTGTTTGGAAAAGAACCCACTCTTTTGTGAAATTAAGAGGTTTATAGGTGAAATTGTAAATTTAGAAATAAGTTTTATTTTTTCCTTTGAACTGAGATCAATATGTGATTTTTTAAATTTCTTTAAAAGCATTTGTTTTTTAACAATTACAGCAGATGCAAATAATATTCTGAGAGATAATCGAAAAACTAGGCCATTGAATAACATTTTCTGATAGTAGAAATAAAAGTTTTAAAAATGTTATTTCACTAACAAAGTAGAGGAATGACATACAGTATACAGTACTTCAACTACCAAAATATGCAACTCATAGATAACCACAACTTCACTTTTGTTAAATATCAAATGAATTAACTTTACATGTTATAAACAATGCAAATAAACAACAGTTCTGGCTTAGAATTATGTATAGTTACGTATGGCAATTATGCTAAGAATTAAAATGGCGTGTGATTGTGAGGGTAGGGTGATTATGGTAGGATTATGTGGTATTGCTAATCCCACAAACCTCCCAAAACACACTGTAGAAAATCAATAAGAAAATTAAATACATTCATAACTATTTTTTGGTTAAAATTTAGACTTTTTATGAAAAAATACTTGCAAATACACCACAAATCTCTAAACACACTGCAAACCCCATCTACACCATATAATTATGATTGTAGAACTCTTTCTTAAAAAAAAAAAAAAAATAATAATAATTTGATGTTCATACTAACCCACTGTTTGTGGGGTTTACCAATACACAGATTGAATTTCTGGAAAATTGTGATTCCGCTTCCGTGAAATCGGTAAATTATTTTAGTATTAATAAATGCATGATTTTTGTTGATTTATTGATTATGTTGTTGCTATTTTTTAACATTTAAATGGGAAAAAAAAATAAAAAGTGTAATTCATGGCTTTTTATTTATCTTTGAATATTTTATCATTGAATATTAATTCTTGAAAAAAGTAAAATGTAAATGGCAATTTGTTTGATGTTAGATTCCTTTTAAAAACTAAATTATTTAAGATAAAAAAATGCATATATTGACTCAAGAAAATCAGT
>NW_022708970.1:0-910 GCF_011630105.1 Anneissia japonica | reverse complement strand
TTTTTTTTTTTTTTTTTCGTTTTGGCATTTTGTTTTCAAAGACTAGATTCAAGAAAGAATGCCGTGTACCGGCCAGAGATAAACATTAATAACTATTAGTGAAATGCCTCTGGATGTTCCCTAATGGTATAGTAGTTGCCAGGTTCTTGGAAATTTTTATTTCAAATTTGGCAAAATTGGTGTATATGCGACTCTTGTCCTGTCAAATATTGATACATTCTACCCCTACAGGGTTCATGAAAATAAGATACAATATGGTAAAATACTAGCTGAACAAATTGTAAAATACTAGCTGAACACGAGAAACTTGAAAGTTAACAACCTTATATCTTTGGTTCGATTACTCCCTTGTGGTATGTTTTACCTCTGGGAACTTGAATGGCCCCCATTCTTTGATATATTGTGTAATAATATGGATGAATGGGGAAAAGTGGGGACAGCACAGGAGAATTAACTGAGATACTGTCCTTAAAACACCTACTCTTGTGTACCCATTAAGCACTCTTTGGATATTTCAAAGCTATTAACAGGATGTTATGGCACCTAAAGCAACTGTGAATAGAACAAATACACTGAAATATGGCAGAGCATGCAAGGTAACCTATGATTGGATTCTGAAGATTTATATACTAATTCCATGCAAATAATAACACTCTAATTTATATCATCCATAAAAAAACAGAGATATAATGCAGGTTATGCTAATCCATCACTCACAAATCAAGCATCATCAAGCATCATCCCACAGTGGATTGCATTTAATCTAGGTTAAATGCATAAAATAGATATATCACACTTTCTCCTATGTGTTGTCTCCAATCATGATTAGAGAGCAATTAACTGAGAGAACATTTTGACAGCAGTGAAACTTCTATAGTACAGACAATCATATATTAGTTTTGTCATTTAA
>NW_022708969.1:0-645 GCF_011630105.1 Anneissia japonica | reverse complement strand
GGACGTGTTTACCATAATCGTCAACTTCCTGTACCTGATGACGAGAGCGGCGTTCGAGAAGCATCAGTCCAGGTTCAAGGAACCGGCGGTGTGGGAACGCATGCTGCTCCACGTGCTGCCGGTCGCGGCGGCCGTCATGCTGGGTCTTCTGGCTTACAGCATCCCGTACTGCTTCTTGACGACCAAGTACGTTGACACGGCATTCTGCAGCTCGTCGTTCACTCCGACGGTGAACCGCATCCTCCTCGTCCTCGCCATCGTCGCCGCCGTTTGCCACATGATATACGGGGTATACCACCATTGGCGTTCGACGAGCACCGTCCACGTGGACACGGGCAGGGATGCCATGATGGAAGATGACGATTACGAGTACACGAGGTTGATGGACGCCAACGACGATCACGGTACGAGAAGAGGGCAGTCTTTCAGACGATGATTGCGATCGGTCGATATTTTGTATTAAAGAGAGATAGAGAGAACTTAGAAAAAAAATAGGAATTGGGAAATGTCGTACAGAAAAAGATTTCTCGGTCCATCGACAAGACACCCGTCGGATCGGTCGAATCGGATCAAGCGTGCCCGGATCAGAAGAGGTGGCGACGCGAGATGCTAGAAGAAGGAAGGGCGATGATCGTCGACGAGGAA
>NW_022708968.1:0-659 GCF_011630105.1 Anneissia japonica | reverse complement strand
CCTGTGACGTGAGTAGACGTAAGGGGACAAGGAACTGTGAGGTGATTACAGACGACATGAGACCCGGACCTGTGACGTGAGTATGGACGTGAAGGGACCCTGGACCTGCGACGTGAGTATGGACGTGATGGGATCCTGGACCTGTGACGTGAGTATGGACGTGATGGGACCCTAGACCTGTGACGTGAATATGGACGTGATAGTGCCCTGGACCTGTGGCGTGAGTATTGACATGGTGATCCGAATCTGTGACGTGATTATAGAATGGGATCCGGACATGTGAGGTGACGTGGGTATGGACGTGATGATAGGACCCCACGGACCTGGCGTGAGTATAGACATAATAGAATTCGGACATGTGAGTATCGACGTAATGGACCCTGACACATGAGTATTGACATAAAGCCTTGTTTTAAGTTCCATTTTTATTATATTTTTGTTAATATATTTTGAGATCAGATCAGTAAACTAATGGGGATAACCTCTACCAGGAGAAGTCGCCAGTGGCGCCAGGATTTGCCATCGGGTTGCTAACAAATCCGTTAAGCAGAATATTCAGGAGAATTGGGGCCTCGGCGGCGGTGTTTCTAAGTGGACACTGGACATTCCCTTTTCCCAGCGATTCGACGTAACCGAGCTTAAATTTTGTGTATGTATAT
>NW_022708967.1:0-512 GCF_011630105.1 Anneissia japonica | reverse complement strand
AATTTCATAAACAATTTATAAGTAAACAAGTGATAGACATGCAGAGCCAGTGTGTGCAATTATATTTAAAACAGATTTTTTTTTTTTTATTTAAACTTTGTAACCGGTACCTATATTGCAATATCATCACTGTGAATAGAAAATTTGTAAAGTTTTCAAGACACTCAACAATTAAAAACACCTTGACAATATTAAACTGTAGATGTTCAGGTATACGGCTGATGATTTCCAATGAATTCTGGAATTTCCCGTTATACTGGCCCTCTATGTCAGATTGTATGGAATAGTTTCATGTGAAGACGTCTGAGACGTAACATCGGGAACATGTTGTTTAATATATTTCATAAAAATGATGTATACTCAGGAGTGAATGTGCGCAATTTTAATGTGTTTGATTCAGGTTACTTTACAACTTTACCTTACATACTGCAATGCCACTGTGAATAGAAAAAAACTTATAATACCCAATAACACTCTTGCCAAATAAACAGTATACAGCTTCTAATCTTGTG
>NW_022708966.1:0-593 GCF_011630105.1 Anneissia japonica | reverse complement strand
GGAATCTGACAAAATAACTCTTTCAATTTATTGATTTTTAACAATTCAAAAATAAAATTTGATAAAAAAAGAGGGTTTACATTAGAAAATAATATTTATTTTTATAAAGTGGATTTTACAATACCATGGAAATTTGTATTATTATTAATGTGAAGGAACTAAAATAATCTATGGTTATTCTTATAACATGCCATTGTGCATTAATACAAGACTGAAGTTTAAGGTTAGGGTCAACCCAGCTCTACCAATAAACACCTCAGATTTACGCGAGTTTGTTGGAACAATATTCATGGCCAATAAAATACTTTAAACATCATACCACTGCCTGAAGACAAGTGAACCGAAGGCTTAGTTATTCTCAGTGGTGATGTCTTCATTTCAACATCTGAGGACTCCATCTCATGTGGTGAATTACTTGATCCATCACATATTGGTTTCAACTCTTCTTTAAAATTTTGGGTATCATCTCCTGATGACGGTATTTGTGTTTTCGTAGCAGCAGCATTCGTAGAGTCCTCAATATCCAACGGTATGTTATTTTCATGATCAAAATCTGAAAAGAGCAGATAAAACAGTCTTTGACTTTGTAAATA
>NW_022708965.1:0-1506 GCF_011630105.1 Anneissia japonica | reverse complement strand
TAATATCCAGTTTGGAATGATGTTTTTATGTTTGGGAATGGAGAGTGGTGATGGATGGATGACACTGTGGTCGGGCGTCACTAAAAACCTTTCGAAAGTGGTCCAGGGGACGTAGCCCCCCCCCCTCAAATATGACAATTTAGGGGTTTCAAATCCTTATTTAATCGAGTCTATTAATTAAAAAATATATATAATTTTTTTGAATATTTTTTTCTCCCCGACGAATTGTGGGTTTTCTCCCAGACGGGGAGCTCTAGCACCCCCTATGCCCCGACACTGCTCAGTACGTCCCTAAATACTTGTGAAAACAAAATCAAGTGTTTCAGTTGAGAATCGAACCCACAACCTCCAGGTAACTAGTGTATCATACCACTAGACCACTGACTTGGCACTAGTAGCTAGGACTGAATTCAATTCAAATAGCCTTGAAATTTCAATAAATTCCTATTGAGTTTCCTAGCACAAAATATCTCTCACAATATCGATATTTACAGTAAATATAATTATTGAAATCTATAAAAAAAATGCAATATGGTTAGTGGTTTTAAATTTATAAAGCGCAAAATACAAAAAGTCTAAATACACTGTATAAATGTAAAAGTTCCAAGCTAAGCAAATTTTTTAAATCAATAATTAATGTTGATAATCATGTACTCATCCACAAGAGAAAAATTAAAAATAAAAATTACTGCCACTAGAAATTCTTTGGAAATATTTAATCAAGTTTTTTTCAGCTAAAAACACAGTGTAAATCCTAAAATCATTTCTTATAACAATCGTTACTATGAAATTAACTTACCCATGGTACAAATCTCTCTTAAAACCTTACATTAATTGTAACACAAGAAAATATGTGTCTTCAATTCAGCAATGGAGTTTTATACTAATTACTGTTCACAATAATATCTGTACTCATCAAACATATGGATGGGTCATGAAAATTACAATTATAAGTACTTTGTTCTCTCTCAAGCCATAAATTGTTGCAACATTTTGTACCAGTTTCTGATGGTTATTAAGCAGACTAAATTAGGGTAATGAGAATCTTCATTTCAACTTCTTGCATTACCGTAATCAATTGTAATAAAGTGCAACAGCGAGGTCAGCGCGCTGTATTTATGCATAGCACATCCAAGAAAAAAAACACATTAAAGAGATTGTGTCCTAATCTGTCGTTACACTCTTTACCGTGTATAAAGCTGTCAGCAAGGGCGTATTGAGGGTGTATATATCACAATTACGCAAGAAAACAAGGATGTTAAACTTATTTTCAACAGGTAAATGATCTATTTAAGTGTAAGTGAAACAAATTATATACGTATGAATGAATGAATGAATAAATGAACTAATACTATTTATAGTGTAGCAACAACGATATAGTTCATAAGTTACTAAAAAGCACATAAAAAATGAGGGAAGAAATAAAAATAACCATCTCCCCCCCCCCCCACCATCGGTACTACCACCTGTAGGCATCACCGACAACAGATCAAAAGAGATCTAGTT
>NW_022708964.1:0-521 GCF_011630105.1 Anneissia japonica | reverse complement strand
AAAAGTTTTGATTAATTCAAAATGGATGTTACTGCCTAGCAACCTTACAGAGGGCGCTATGACCAAAAACATATGTATTGGCATCCGATACAGGGCTCCCTTTAATTTCTCAAAATTAACTCATTACAAAATCATCAAAAATTAACAAATTACCAACAGGTATGACACATTTTTGTTTTATTATTTAGTTTAATTAGAGTTTTTTTAATTTTTTTTAATTACAGTATCTTAAGCAACACCTTTAAGATTCGTTGCCTACTAGTAACACCAACTTAGTCACTGGTCGTTGGATCTCGATTTTTCTTCTTCCTGAGTACAGGGTTACATTCCTGACAAGTTCATCTTGACCAGGCATGACTTGGTTACACGTCCTAGCTCCCAAGTGCTTCGGGCTGCGCCTTCGTCCATCACCATAACAACATCTCCTATTCGCATATTTCGTCTCGTCACATTCCGTTTTTGCCTACTCTGTAGAAGGTGGACGTACTCCTTGCGCCATCTTGACCAGAAACATTCGGCCA
>NW_022708963.1:0-733 GCF_011630105.1 Anneissia japonica | reverse complement strand
TTAGGAGACCTACTTGATAGTGATTTGGTTCACTTTTAGGAATCCTGTCTTGGCCCGTTTCAGATATTTCATACTTTAACTATGTTATATTGTAATCAGTTGTTTTTTATGTATTTTAATGAGACAAAATAAATGAAATGAAATAAAATGAAATTGATCAATCGATCATTCGAAAGAATAGTTTTGAGGTATTGATCAATTGATTCGCCGATTGATGGATATGTTGATTGGTTGATCAATTGTTATTGATACTACTGCTCCTACTACTATACTACTACTCTACTACGTAGGCATACTATAACTACGATTGCCAATGGCTAACTAATTTCTGGGTCACTATATTTTAAATTCTAGGATCCACGACTGTTACTATTTTTATTACCGGCTTTCCATTTAATATTTTTTAAAAAATCACATAAGATAGACAATAAATGTCTATAAGAGTTCACATTAAATGCTAACTCTTACAAACATGTTATTGTCTATTTTATGTGTTGTTTTGTTAGGGCCTATAGTAACTATTGTCTGTTGGGAGGTGACTTTTGATTATGAAAACATATTACAAATATAGGCCTATTATGGGTATAAACATAGACATAGTATTGGTCTATGCACAATAAATAATACAGAATAATTATATTTTAATTAATGATTTGAATTTTCATCTGAAGGTTTGTAGATGCTGGTGGCGTTGAGCATACATTGACTTCCTGTTGTACTGGCTGGTTGCAAC
>NW_022708962.1:0-942 GCF_011630105.1 Anneissia japonica | reverse complement strand
ATAGGCCTATATATATACTGATATATATTTATTCACCAGTGTTAACGGCTAACTCCTTTCAATATCATATATAATATACGACAGTATTTCTAGCTGTATTGCCAGATCTTTCTGGCCGAACGCCCTCTTGAGGCGTAGCATTGTGTAATACAGTGTTCCTGACGGTTATTTGGACCTGTTCAACCAAGAAGCCTTCGTGGTCTAGTGGTTATGACTCTCGGCTTGTCAGCAAGAGGTTGCAGGTTGGAATCCCGTCGAAGGCATTTTATTACACAATGACTTTTTAGGACTTTATTCGTTGAAAAGCTACAGGGTAGCCTACGATGTTCCATCATGTCCTTATTTAAACACTGTATATGTACCTTTGATGATTTATGTTAACGGCTAACTCCCTTCAATATCATAATTTATATATATATATATATATATATATATATATATATATTCTTGTACAAAATAAAAATGTGTAATATATTCTATGTAATTATGAAGGCTGAGTGCAATTTGTAAAGATTGATTTTTATCTGCGTTAAAATTTTAAATCTACTCTTTTTTCTCAAATCATTTACATTCAATCATGAACTTGTATAATAATAATGCTCAATATATAATTATATATATATATATATGTATATATATATATATACGATTATATAAATGATAATAACATTGCTCAGATGTTATTATTGTATCAAGCATATCCCTTCAACGAAAAGTTACTTTTTTAAATGTGTGGAAAAAGATTTTCTGTAGCGGATTTTTAAATATAAAAACTTCACCTAACTTAACTTAACTATAGCTCCAATGTATGAGTGTTTCAGTCAGTTGTATGAGAGAAAGTGCCTGGGGTTAGATCTGTTCGAATATCCTATAAGTCTCAGTGGTCTAATGGGTATGACACTCGCCTTGATAGTAAGCGTTTGCAGGTTCGAATCCCACCAG
>NW_022708961.1:0-1103 GCF_011630105.1 Anneissia japonica | reverse complement strand
TTCTTGCGGACGGGGTCAAACTTGGTCTTTGTCTAACGAAGGAAGGCATCGTGAAACAATGAAATAAAACACTTTTTGAATTGCTCGTCTCGCCGATGTCTTGCTTTATACATGCTGTTCGGTTACGTCATCGTATCTCATATGCTTTATTACTGCAGGTACCCATGACGTCATGTGGGTTGGATCGACTTGCAACTACAAACGATATTTATGAGTGGCCGGGTACCCATGACGTCATGAAAAAAAAAATTCGAGTTATAAGCAGCTGTGCCATTTCAAATTTCTTCATTTCAATAAGAAGTTAGAAAGAAAAGATGGAAGCACATTATTTTTAAAGCGAGAAGGAGGATCTACAACCATGCGAGGTGCAATCGTTTAATCGCGTCGATGAGGATTTCGTGTTCCGTGAGCCCATGAAGGTCGTGTGCGTTGAAGTCACTTCGGAAGAGGCGCCCAACGATTGCCTCCTGGACTGCGCTCCGCACACGTACGTACTGATGCAGGTCCTGTTCCGGCTCGCGACACACCTCCATTACAAGAGTGAACCGTACGCGTGTGTGTGCTCCGAAGACGAGAGTGCCGGAGTGAAGGTGTTTTGGCTCGTCTTTCCAGATCGGCTGGACGATTGGTTAGGGTTCGCGGTTCGTGACATCCAAATGATAGACGCCGAATACTTGGCGTGGGCAACCACGTTGCACGTTGAAATCAGATAAGACATGCTGATGTATTCAGAGCTGGAAGACATAAGGAAACCGTGCGCGAGAATGATGGCGAGCGCTTTCAGAGATTTTGACCCCATACGCGGTGTCGGGACACCTTCCATGGGAAAAGTAATAATTGAAGAGGAGGATATTATACCAATACCGCTTTTTCGAAAATTGGACCAATTCGACAGCAGCATAGAGTTGTACATCTGCTCCAAGATCCCGGAGAACGTTCGTGAAGAGGACACGCCCGATGCATGGCAATTCCGCGTGAATTTGCTGTCCCCGAAGACACTGTTTCAATCCGAGAGGCGACGAGATCGACGAAAGAAAGTGACATTCGATTTGCTGGGTGACGACGAACGTGTTTTGGATCTGGACGAACTGTTGGATGCTGCC
>NW_022708960.1:0-669 GCF_011630105.1 Anneissia japonica | reverse complement strand
TACATTATTTTAATGTATCTATAAAGTTAATAATTCACAAATGCTTCGTTTTTATATTTGATTTATATCTAATTTTATTTTCTCTTCATATTTTGTTGGGTACTTGTTTATTTATTCATCCATATATTTATTTTCTATTCATCATGCTTAATATTTCGTATTGTTATTTATTTATTTCATATCTAATTATTTTTTCTAAACAACCTTTTCATTATATTAGATGTTTGGGACAGAACAACTCTCTGGATATACAAATATTATAGGCCTATACTGTATACAATTTGATGTTTTTCATAACGTTGTATTAAAACACACAAATTAAATTAATATTTTTGTATGTATCTTCTATCCATTTCTTATGAATTGTTTTGTAAGAGAATTATATACAAGGACAGAGCATTGTGAATAATTTTTGCATAAGCTATGCAAAATAGTTGTTCGTTTGGATGTGCAGTGTATGTTGGTGCATGGTTGGTGTGTGTGTGTGAGTGGCTGGTGAGAATGTTTATCCGTCACAAATTATCAATCAACAAGCAGAATAGCCTCTTTGGAACAGTCACGTAAATCGCAGGGATCGCTCATCGGACGGATGCATCCCGGGGGTGGGGGGGGTGGATCGCAGGGATCGCTCATCAGACGGATGTATCCAGGGGGGTCATGGCCCATTCT
>NW_022708959.1:0-1063 GCF_011630105.1 Anneissia japonica | reverse complement strand
CAAGTATTTTGTAGTTTAGGAGTATTAGTTAGGCATAATCTCTTTAGTGTTTAGGAGAGGGTGTGGTATTTAGGTGCAGCCATTTTTAAGACGCGCAGTCTTTGTTTTCTTACTTAAGGTAAGGATCGATGGTTGTGTAATACGCATTCCTCATTTGTATATTCTTTCTAACCGACCTGGTTTTTATCCACAGGTGAACATAACTTTGTTTGCATTGTTGCTTGTGTGAATGTTGATTCGGATAGGTGTAGTTGTATTTACTGCGTACTTAAACCTATTTCCCAATAACACTAACCACGTTCGTTAATTGAATATTGTTTTTGCTGTTTTTGAGAGTTAAAGTTTTTTTAGTTTGAATTATTCGCTAAACGCTACGAATTTTTTGACTATTTCATTATTGTTACTTTCAATTGCATGCATGTTTAACCGTTAACTTTAAAAGTTGATAATTGTGTTAGTTTGAATATTTTGATCATTGTGCGATTTATTCTACTGTTTATTACTTCTTTTAAGTTGTGCTTGTTTGAACTTTGACCTTGAGAGTTGTTTACTATTTGAATTTTTCGATCATTGTGCGAATTGTTCTATAGAGTATCACTACTTTCATTTTGTTTGAATTTGACCTTTGACCTTTGACCCATAATGTCGAGGGGTGGTAAAATTAAGATAAACTTTTGTGATGTTACGGATCTTTACGCTATCCCTAATGTTGGTAAAAAACGGGGGGAAAAGATTATCTTGTGGAGGTCCCGTTATGGTAACATCTACCCGACGAGTTTGAGTGACATTAAGGGTATTGGAGGGGGTTTTAAGTTAATTAAGGAATTTGACTTTACTCCTAATCCAGTGCTAGAGGGTCGGGGTTTTTCCAAAATGATTGACTCAGTGTCAAATCTCGTTTCCAGTAAGAACCTCGAAGCCTCCACTACTAAAAGTAATCCTTCTGGCAGTAGAAATAGCCGTTCGGGGGGAACATCATTCCGGGCAGCTAAGTCATTTAGGGGTGCATCTGCATCTACCCGACGGGAGCTTGATTACTCCAGTGATAGTGACGAGCATAGTG
>NW_022708958.1:0-692 GCF_011630105.1 Anneissia japonica | reverse complement strand
AATCAAATTATGAACCATCTTTACATGAATGTACTGTAATTACAATTCGTTAATTAGTGTCATATATAAAATAAAAGCGACCTGCTGGATTTAGATTAGTAGAGGGGTATCGGGGTGAATGTTAAAAACATCAAATGCCTCCAACACTCAGATAGTACTCTACCTGCAGACCCTCAGGTTTTGCATTATTTTCACACACATTAATATTATGGCCTATAAAAAATTTAAGCTAATTTGCAAATGAACGAGGTGACAAAATTTATTCGATTCAGCATGTGATTTCTCTAGATTCGAACACACTGAACATAGCATGAGTTACATTTTGTAAAATTCTTTTACTTTTTTCTAAAATTTGCTTGTCACTAAAACAGGATAGGGCCTAAGCTACGTAATTGATTCACACAAAACAATTAAAAAAAAAAAGAAAGGAAAAAGAAAAAAAAAGAGATAAACAACTCTCATACGGTCAATCACTGCTATATGAACATTCTCAGATTCAAGACTTACTTGCATAGGTGCCGTAATTAAAATAATTTGCCTATAAACGGGGTTTGCTAAATTGGTGATAAGTTTATTCAATTCAGTATTTAACCTGTAGATTCAAGACAAAAATAAATTTCCATATGCGAACGTTTCTATAAAGCCGCAACTTGTAGGCTGGTTGCCCTCCGTACATTTTCCCTAGTAATTTC